>NW_015505317.1:1628939-1632685 GCF_001515645.1 Sinocyclocheilus grahami | reverse complement strand
CGGAAGGAGGGACTTTGTAGAAAACGAAGCGTTTGAGAGAGGCGGGGCATAGAGGACCTACAATAATGTACAGTATTTGAAAAATAATGTGTTTTTTGAACATTAAAGCATGTCAACATATTCTGTTACACCAAATACACAAAATAATGATCTTTAAAAAAGCATCATATGACCCCTTTAAGACTTATACACTGCCACAAGAGATCACACTTCATAAATAAAAGCTACACTATTTAATTTAAAGAGAGTAATCACCAAGCAAAATTGTGTAGATCAGCTGCAGCTAAATTGTTCAATACAAACGCAATTCAAAATTCTGGTCTTTGACCTGATCAGCGTTCACTCACCTTTGACACGAGAGCTCTCTGTGTAGCGAAGCAGTGTTGCAAATATAGGGCACTTTGATTACATGCCATGCTGTGTAGCAGGACCTTCAGAACCCCTCCCAGAATGCTTTCTTTGGACTCCGTCACTGACACCGTCTACAAGGCACATAGAGGATCCATAATAGTTATGATAAATGTCTTCTGTGTTAAAATATTGAGAGTTACTGATAGCAGTTGAGATCATTACCTGAACTATTATTTCTAGCGTATCCAATATGATGAGATTAGCTTCAGTTGCCAGGTTGCCATCAATAATTGCTTCATGCTCCAGCTCAGCCCTGGTCCTGACAAACAATGGGGTAATGAATGTTTAGAATGGTGCAATATGGCAGGTACAACAGCAAGCGGATCCTTGAATGCCACAGCAATCTCCACACAAGCATTCAAGTGAGTGTATACAGATGAAGGATGTCCTCTGCATACAGACCAAATATTTAGATCCATTTGTACATAGTATTATTAAATGAACTAAATATTTACAAATAAATAAATAAGTTCTAATCTGTACAGTACAGCCCAGAATTTTTACCTATGGACTTAAAATGTATGCACTGGGTCAGCGCAGTATATTTTGAGGATGATCTTAATAATAATAATAATAAAATGCACTAAATATGTAAATATTAAAACCAAATATTTAAATACAATATATAAATACAAAATACAAATATATAAATACATTGTTTTTAATCTGTAAAATATATACTTGAACTTGAATGACATAAAATTAAATAAAATAGCAATACAAATATTTAATGCACTGAATATCTAACAAAATAAAAACAAATATCTAAATATGAACAAAATATTAAACAAACAAATAAATGTTCTATAACCTAATCTTTGTAGGTTTGAGTTTGGCCTGATCATTTAAGAGGTTTAACGATTCCCGTGAACTGTAGATGTGTAAGCATATCCTAGTGAGCTTACAAACCGAACTAAGAAGGGCTTCCCTTAAACCTGTGTGGTACATGATTCATTCAAAAGAGGCCACACACAAACAGCTGTATCTTAACCCTTCATAGGGAAGGAATGAGCCATCGCCTTGTCACAGATTTGGCTGATTATTGTTAGAAGCAGAGAGGGTGGTCTGTTGTTAAAAGACTTTTGAAAATGTAGCATAATACTGTATTGTTCAACTGCAACTCTGCACCTGGAGGTTCACTGTGTACATATATTGTGCAATCCGTGGTTAGGCTTTCCTCATCAAGATATTTAATTTTTTACAAGTTAAATGCTAAATTAAACTTAAGCATTTAGTATAGTCATTTATCCAATTTAGACCCCACAGGTATCATAAAATGTTTTCTCCCCCCTGCGGGTTTACTTTAAATGCAATTTAATACTGAAATTCAGTTTGCACACAGGGGCTCCAAGAGCTAGAGTAGCATTTTAAAAGGGGCCACAGTAATATGAATTTCCTGGGGGTGGTCCACGGAATAGGATTTGTTTTAAAAAAGTGTTAAATTGTACGGAAGCACCCACACTGCCAGGCACTTGCCCCTTTGAAAAAGGGAGCCAAGTGATTACAGAATCAGGCCTGTTATTCAATGGCATCAAACAATTACCATCAGCAAAATGTTTCAATATAACTAAATGAATTAAGACCAGTGGTTCTCAACTGAAGGGCCACGACCCACTAAGGGGCTTCAGAAAAACAGCAGCAAAATACTTTAATCACTACATATGAAATTGGATTAACTAAAGGATGAGTTTTTTACTCCAATGAAAAACATGAATACTACATGTGCCAGGTAGAACTCAATGGCAAACAAAAGCTTTCACTATAGTGCATAACCTAGACAATTCTTTACGGAGAAATACTAAGTGACACCAGCAAACACTGCATCTCATCAAGACAAAATACTCTTAAACATTCTCATTCATTGTGTTGTGTTAAGCACTTCTAACACAATTGCAAAACATTAGTTTAAACTAAATGGTTTCATACAGACATTTTTTTATACAAGCTATTTAAAAATATATAATGAAGCAATTTAAAGTAAAGAAAAATGAGAATAAAGTCAAATAGTACGATATCAAAGTCAAGTTCTCTTATTCAAAATATTATTGAAGTTATATTTTGTAATAGTACTTTTTCCTGCTAACTTTGTTCCCTCAATATGCATGACTTTTAAATGAAAAACTACAAAATATTCCTTATCACACACACACACAAAGAAAAAAAAAACTATTGTAGTTTTACAAGGTTTTATGAAAATAATTTGGCAGTCGAACACAAGCAACAAAAATGTTCTGTTAATAAGTAAATGTTTAAAACGTGATTTTATATTTTTTATTACATTATTTTTATTTTATTAGGATTAGGATCATGGAGGAATAAAGGTTGAGAACCACTGAACTCACAAAGGTCAACTGCCACCATGTTAATTCTCCAAATGAAATCACAATTAGATACAGAATGTGCTTGGAAAAGAAGTTAAAGAAAGCAATATGACAACTACAAAATATACTTCTCATAGCTCATGAACTTGACAGTGAATATTAGGTTAACTACATTAAATTTTGAAATCACATTCTACACGTGTATGTACCCTTATGGCTAAATCTTGGACCTGAGAGGCTGGTTAAAGAGCCATGCTGCACTCTTGTTATAAACAAACTGGTTATAACAGAATCACATCATCCTACTCCATCTTCCCAAATAAACACACAATTATTGGTCTGAATCAGATTCTGGTCAGTGGTCAGTAATAACTGCATCCAGACCAATCCAAGCACCAGTAAAGGAGAGCAGAACCAAAGCAAGAGGGGGAGGGGCTTTAAAATTCAGGTCTGAAGCAAAGGAAGGGTCATTGAAAGCAAAACACACTTCAGCTGTACAATACCTGACTGATCTCTGGCCCCTAAATACACAGGACATGAAAGAACAAGGCCAAATAAAGGGGTTATTGGAAGTCAAACGGTTAATGGTTGTTTCTGTATAAATATGGAGAAATATGGGTTATTATTATTATTTTTTTCCTTTTTTTACACTCTTACTACTGGACTTATCTGACCAGATTAAAAAGTTTGTACTTGTATCAGTTACGTTACATAATTGAAATGGAAGTCAAAGTTCACCCTACTTTAAATTTAGCTCAGGAACACACTAAACAAAAATTAAGTAAAGTATTAATATATTAAATAAAGTCATACTTGTCCATCTTTTCGCTGGTCTGACGCCAATGAGTCATGTCTTTTCTCCAACGCAGGTTCTCCTGGCTCCCAAAAGCACTGCCTGATGGACTTCTCTCTGTGGAGGACAAAAGAAAAGAAAGGGCAACACACACATCAAGTTATGTCCAATAGAATATTGTTTATATATATATATATATATATACAGTGGGTACGGAAAGT
>NW_015505317.1:1564359-1628929 GCF_001515645.1 Sinocyclocheilus grahami | reverse complement strand
ATATTTAAATACAATATATAAATACAAAATACAAATATATAAATATTATAAAAACATATTTAAAAATCTATAAATACATTTTGTTTTTAATCTGTAAAATATATACTTGAACTTGAATGACATAAAATTAAATAAAATAGCAATACAAATATTTAATGCACTGAATATTTAACAAAATAAAAACAAATATCTAAATATTAACTAAATATTAAACAAACAAATAAATGTTCTATAACCTAATCTTTGTAGGTTTGAGTTTGGCCTGATCATTTAAAAGAGGTTTAACGATTCCCGTGAACTGTAGATGTGTAAGCATATCCTAGTGAGCTTACAAACCTAACTAAGAAGGGCACCTGGCTTCTCCCATTGTGCAGAGGGATTCCCTTAAACCTGTGTGGTACATGATTCATTCAAAAGAGGCCACACACAAACAGCTGTATCATAACCATTCATAGGGAAGGAATGAGCCATCGCCCTGTCACAGACTTGGCTGATTATTGTTAGAAGCAGAGAGGGTGGTCTGTTGTTAAAAGACTTTTGAAAATGTAGCATAATACTGTATGTTGTTCAACTGCAACTCTGCACCTGGAGGTTCACTGTGTACATATATTGTGCAATCCGTGGTTAGGCTTTCCGCATCAAGATATTGAATTTTTTACAAGTTAAATGCTTAAGCATTTAGTATAGTCATTTATCCAATTTAGACCCCACAGGTAAATCATAAAATGTTTTCTCCCCCCTGCGGGTTTACTTTAAATGCAATTTAATACTGAAATTCAGTTTGCACACAGGGGCTCCAAGAGCTAGAGTAGCATTTTAAAAGGGGCCACAGTAATATGAATTTCCTGGGGGTGGTCCACGGAATAGGATTTGTTTTTAAAAAAGTGTTAAATTGTACGGAAGCACCCACACTGCCAGGCACTTGCCCCTTTGAAAAAGGGAGCCAAGTGATTACAGAATCAGGCCTGTTATTCAATGGCATCAAACAATTACCATCAGCAAAATGTTTCAATATAACTAAATGAATTAAGACCAGTGGTTCTCAACTGAAGGGCCACGACCCACTAAGGGGCTTCAGAAAAACAGCAGCAAAATACTTTAATCACTACATATGAAATTGGATTAACTAAAGGATGAGTTTTTTACTCCAATGAAAAACATGAATACTACATGTGCCAGGTAGAACTCAATGGCAAACAAAAGCTTTCACTATAGTGCATAACCTAGACAATTCTTTGCGGAGAAATACTAAGTGACACCAGCAAACACTGCATCTCATCAAGACAAAATACTCTTAAACATTCTCATTCATTGTGTTGTGTTAAGCACTTCTAACACAATTGCAAAACATTAGTTTAAACTAAATGGTTTCATACAGACATTTTTTTATACAAGCTATTTAAAAATATATAATGAAGCAATTTAAAGTAAAGAAAAATGAGAATAAAGTCAAATAGTACGATATCAAAGTCAAGTTCTCTTATTCAAAATATTATTGAAGTTATATTTTGTAATAGTACTTTTTCCTGCTAACTTTGTTCCCTCAAAATGCATGACTTTTAAATGAAAAACTACAAAATATTCCTTATCACACACACACACAAAGAAAAAAAAACTATTGTAGTTTTACAAGGTTTTATGAAAATAATTTGGCAGTCGAACACAAGCAACAAAAATGTTCTGTTAATAAGTAAATGTTTAAAATGTGATTTTATATTTTTTATTACATTATTTTTATTTTATTAGGATTAGGATCATGGAGGAATAAAGGTTGAGAACCACTGAACTCACAAAGGTCAACTGCCACCATGTTAATTCTCCAAATGAAATCACAATTAGATACAGAATGTGCTTGGAAAAGAAGTTAAAGAAAGCAATATGACAACTACAAAATATACTTCTCATAGCTCATGAACTTGACAGTGAATATTAGGTTAACTACATTAAATTTTGAAATCACATTCTACACGTGTATGTACCCTTATGGCTAAATCTTGGACCTGAGAGGCTGGTTAAAGAGCCATGCCGCACTCTTGTTATAAACAAACTGGTTATAACAGAATCACATCATCCAAGCTGCATCCTACTCCATCTTCCCAAATAAACACACAATTATTGGTCTGAATCAGATTCTGGTCAGTGGTCAGTAATAACTGCATCCAGACCAATCCAAGCACCAGTAAAGGAGTGCAGAACCAAAGCAAGAGGGGGAGGGGCTTTAAAATTCAGGTCTGAAGCAAAGGAAGGGTCATTGAAAGCAAAACACACTTCAGCTGTACAATACCTGACTGATCTCTGGCCCCTAAATACACAGGACATGAAAGAACAAGGCCAAATAAAGGGGTTATTGGAAGTCAAACGGTTAATGGTTGTTTCTGTATAAATATAGGTTATTATTTTTTTTTTTTTCACACTCTTACTACTGGACTTATCTGACCAGATTAAAAAGTTTGTACTTGTATCAGTTACGTTACATAATTGAAATGGAAGTCAAAGTTCACCCTACTTTAAATTTAGCTCAGGAACACACTAAACAAAAATTAAGTAAAGTAAAAAGAATAAAAATAAATTAATATATTAAATAAAATCATACTTGTCCATCTTTTCGCTGGTCTGACGCCAATGAGTCATGTCTTTTCTCCAACGCAGGTTCTCCTGGCTCCCAAAAGCACTGCCTGATGGACTTCTCTCTGTGGAGATATATAAAACAAACAAAAAAAACTAACCAAGCTGCCCCCTGCTCCGTCGCACCATCTCCTGTCTGGCTCCAATACTGCCTAGGATGGCTTCTTCCAACTTGGCCTTCATATCTTTGGATTTCTTAAAGGTTAGACTGTTCATACGTTCAAATGCCTTTTTGCCCTGCATGAACAAAAAATGGGCCTTTTTGTATGAGATGGATGGATAGAAAAACACAAACATTAATTAATTTCACTTGGTTTGTGAAAGGACATAGCTGAGCAGACTGAGTGCATTTCTTTAGAGATGAATGGAAACGAAAACTGACGTGAAAGAGACAACAGATACAGATATATTGCTACGAAGAGATCCAGAAGTGCTGTGAAGACACTTCTGATTAACACCTGGTGTTAGCGCCCTCTACTATGAAGTTTATTCAAACCTTGTATTCGAAGCAGGAGACACAGAGGTAGAGCAGATCCAACAGACGATTGAGCTGAGAGACAGACAGGTCAGTGAACCATTTCTGAAGCACCATCTCATCTGCATTCTTCAGCACCCACAGCAGACAGATGAGCAGACTACGACTGGACTCAGCTGAGAACGAGCCATGCTGACGGGTGGCCTGGAGAACAAGGTGTATAGATTTTAGTGAAGGACTGGGATTCTTCTTTTTCAGACATTGCAAGAAGAATTAAATTTATTATGGCAGCTTAAGTTTTCGAAAATAAAAAGAACTAAAAAAAAAAAACTAGCTTTACTTTAAATGCAAATTGCGCCATTACTTTCCCTCTACTGCATGGATTTAAAATCTTTCTTGTCAGATAAAAAATATTCTAAAATATTTACTTAAAAATACCCTCAGAGATTAAAAAGTGTTTATGTTTTGGGTGGGAAAAAACTACCATAAATGTATATGTATGTAATGTAATATAGCAATGTATATACATGTAAAATAATAATAATAATAATACAATAACTTGTTATATTAGTTGATAGAAGAAAGTAAAAGTAGTCAAATAAAAAAAATAGAAATACACAATGCATCCAAGCAGTGAGGTCACAATACCTGTGGATTGAGCAGAAAACTACTAGGCCGTGACATCTGTGGTACAGAGGTCCCTGCAATTGCCATGGCAACAGTCTGGCTGATCATACTGTTGCCCTCAGCTTCCTGCTCCTCGGTACCTGGACCACCAGGACGACCCCACTGATTATGGGATTCTGTGATGGTAAAAGAAAAGTTAAAACGTCTAAAGAAAATGTTGTTGGTGAATGTTGTTATTACATGACATATTTACAATACAGAATGAGCCGGATACAAAAATCTATTAACATACCGGTGAAATCATAGAGCTGGGGAAGGGTTTCCATCACAATGCCTATGAGTGGTAGGTAGAGCAGGGCAACTCTAGCTTTGACCTCAGGGTCAGCATAACGTGGGTCTGAGTCATGACTGGACAGCAAATTATGAACCACGCTGATGACCTTCTTATGAAGACCAAACATCCTATAGCAAGAGCAGAATAAATATAGAAGAGCGGAGTAAAATTAAATATTTGATAGATGTTATAAATAATTAAAATACTTAATTTAAATTGTGAATTATATAATAATAATAATAATAATAAAATAATATATAAAAATAAAATAATATACATAATTGTAAATATAATTATAGTTATATAATTGTTTATTATATTTGTCAATTATTGTTTTTAATATATATATTTGTTTTTTTTTATAGTTATAAAATTGTAGTTTTGAAGAGTTAAGAATGGAAATAGGGCACACACCAGGATACTGACCCATCAGCTTCAGGGTCGAGTATTACAGCCAGCTCTGTCAGAACCAGACCAGCAAGGTAATGCTGCTCTCTGAAGGGCACAGACAGCTCAAACATGTTGGCAATCTTTTGGTCCTGCACTTGGGTAGAGAAACCAGAACTCTGGTGGGAGACAACAAGAAAGAAAAACCAAAAAAATAGGAGGAATGTTTTTATAACTATCAATTTGGGTGTAATTTAGAGTTTATTACAGTTAACCTTTCTCAGATATTGTTTATACCTGAGATGTGGCAGAGGAGACCGAAGGAGAGGGGGAGGCTGGGGGTGTAAGTAGACTGAAGGGCAGGTTTAGAGTGACGTAGTGTTCATGGCTACAGGCGATCCTCAGGAAGTCTAGTCTCAGAGACTCTAGAGTGGGGTTCTGTAGTGCATAGAGCTTGGTGGACACCTGGGAATTGAAGGAATAGAAGATCATCAGAAAAGACAGTGTGTAAAAAGCATAACATGTTTGGAGCTGAATTGTAAGGTACTTGTTTCCAGTAGGTTTTGATGAGAGAGAAGACAAATCCTCTATCCATGACTGACAGGAGGTCATTGAGGAAGAAGGCCAAGCTGGTGTTGAGCCTTTCTACCAATTCAAGATCCTAAAGACAATAAAGGCAAACGTGAAACAGCAAACTCACCACTTCAAAAGTTTAAAATAATTAGAATAAACAGACATACTGGACATGCTTTCTTTCTTGACTGATCATCTGCAAGAATTAACCACTGAACTTAACATACATATAATTATGCAAAATAAATATTTTGTAACAATATCAAAGTCTTTATTGTCAATTTTTATTGACTGAACATATCCTTGCGGAATAAAAGTATGAATTTCTTTAAAAAAAAAAAAAAGTATGGACCCCAAACTTTTTAATGGTAGTGTACATTGTTACAAAAGAGAATAGTTCTATTTTGAATAAATGCTGTTCTTTTTAACTTTTTATTCATTAAAGAATCCTGAAAAAAGTATCACGTTCCAAAAAATATTAAGCAGCCCAACTGTTTCCAACACTGATAATAAATCAGCATATTAGAATGATTTCTGAAGGATCATGTAACACTGTGCAAACTGTAGTAATGGCTGATAAAAATTCAGGTTTTCCACCACAGGAATAAATGATATTTTAAAGTATCTATAGAAACTACGGATATATTTTAAAGTAATATTAAAATAAAAACCGTTATTTTAAATTGTAATACTATTTCACAATATTACAGTTTTGACTGTATTTTCGATCAAATAAATGTAGCCTTGATGAGCAGAAAATAATATTACACATTTTACTGATCCCAAACTTTATATATAATGTCAATGTTGCTGCACATATGATATTTGTAATATAATAATGATATTATGTAAAACAAAATAAAAGCTGACAAAAAATAACAAATACACAAACAAACGAACAGTTCAATTCATTCATGTAGTTTTCTCACCTTCTGGAAACGTGAGACGATGTCACCTGCTATGGTGCTAACCAGAGCGGTGATGTCATCCATGAAGCGCTCAGGGAAGCGGTTCTTCCTGGGAGACTGCAGGCGGTCAGTAAAGTACAAGTGGTGAATGATACTCTTAACCTGAAAAGAGAAAGAACATATTTTTTCTCTCACAACCTCAAAAACAGATGCTACACTTTTTTTCATAAAGGAGGAAGCATGGGGATTAATGATTGTGGTAGTCCTTACCATAAGCTCAAAGAAGAACCAGGCCTGTTGCAGGGCTCCCTCTCTCACGCTGCCACTGCTGACCACCCACTGCAGGGCAAGCTCCTCATGAAAGAGCTGAGAACAGGAAGAAACCATCAAAGAACCATTCACCATCAAATACACTGCATATAGGTCAGTATGTCTTAGTTCTACTATGGGATATGATACTGTCCTTTGACATAAGGCCCACTGTGTTGCTGCAAGAGTGGGGAGGATTCATTATTCTACGGATCCAACATTGAACACAGATAAACATCCCATTCGAACACAGTACCCATTACCGGGACAAGACCAACTGGGTGCTCTACACCACAAGTGACACATCATTCCCTCTTCAGGTGCATTCATAGTAAAGCGGTGCCAGTCATTCATAGTAAAGAGAAATACAGATACTCAGAGTCCACAAGAAAATGACAACCACAGCAACAAAACAACATCAACAACAACATCCAGTCATTCCAAGACAGACAGGCGCAAGTGAGGCAAGGAGGGGGTCGGCTCCTGCCCTCAGGGAATTGTGTCTCTACCTTTTTGGTTGGCAAGCGTCCTGTTAATGTTTGCAAGAAACTGGCGCTCTCAGTGTGCGATGACATGCGATTGCCACTGCGCTCCATGGCCTACGGGTGGGGATGAATGGAAAGGTGACAATAGATTAGTGTGGAGGACAGGAGTATGTGGTGACATTCACTACCAATATCTACACACACACACACACACACACACACACACACACACCTTCAACCCACACACACACACAAAAACACAATACAGAAAGGGACTGCACAAACTGTAATATCATAATAGATAAATAAATAATTTAAAAAATGCAATTACTTTTTAATTAAACAATTAGTTTCCATCAGACAAATAGCCATTCTGAATGACATAGTCTACGCAATAAGGAGACTGAAGAGAAAAAGTGTTTTGGTATGATGCTGAATAAATAAATAAATATGCATGTATGCTTTAATGAATCAGACTATTACAGGCACTGAGTAATGAGAAAAGAAAATTATTAGCCTTAATCAGGCGCTGGTTATTAAAATAAATACAAACAAACAGACAAACAAAAAATTCACACACACACGCATACATGTACATGCAGCATATCATAACATGCCAGGCAGAGAGAAAATGGAAATTGGTTAAGTTATGGCCATGCAATGCGTTTTAGAGTGCAATATTGAATAAGAGAAATGAGGTGGCTTTGGAAAAGACTGTTTAAGAAGAGTGAATGGGGTTGAGGAAGTAAAGAAAAAAAAAAAAGGAAAATGGAAGAGGGAAAGGAGTGTGCCATGGAGTTACTAGATATTCCTGTTAGTGCTACTGGGAACAGCTGTGTGAAATGGGGGATTCTGCTTTGAATTTGGGGGTTGGGGTAGTCAAAATGACCTGCTTAGCATCGGATGATGAGCCAGTGCTGGTCCCCCAGGGGGCGCTTTTGCACCCCATGGTATGCACCCAGGAGTTGGAGCGATCTAAGCCCTGCAAGCCAAGGGTGGCATCAAAAGGATCACGGGCAGACGCAAGCAAGCCAGGGAACAGTGAAAGGTCAAAAGTTACAGGTAAATGAGAAAGTGAGCAAGGGAGCAAGTTAGTTTATATTAATTTCTCATCTTTGAACAGCAACAGGTTAGATTATCAAGCTTCTTTAAGTGGTAACGGAATCAAAGGCTTAGTTTGGCACGGTTAGCACAGAGAACACATGATGTGAAATCAAGCCGATTCATTCATTGCAATGGGGGAAAAAGGATCACTGGTTTTGCACCAACAATTCTTAAGTGTACCTCAAATAAAGCATCTTTAAACATCTTCAGAGCATTTGGTACATTATAAAATTCCTGTCTACTACATCATCTACACTACCTTTTACAAGTTTGGGGTCAACAAGATTTTTCTGAAATTAATATTTTTATTCAATAGAGATACACTTAATTTGTTAAAAGTGGCGGTAAGGACTGTTACATTGTTACTATATATATATATATATATATATATAGAGAGAGAGAGAGAGAGAGAGAGAGAGAGAGAGAGAGATTTTACATAAAAGCTGGTCTTTTGAACTATTCATCAAAAGATCATGAAAAAAGTATCATAGGCACCACAAAATATTTGACTGTTTCCAACAATAATGATAATAAGTTAGAAATATTTATTGAGCCCCAAATCAGCATATTAGAAAAATTTCTGAAGGATCAGGTGATATTGAAGACTGGAGTAATGGTTGCTGAAAATTCAGCTGTGCCATCAGAGGAATAAATTACCTTTTAAAATATTTTCAACTAGAAAAATACAGTTATTTAAAATTGTAATTTTATTTCAAAACATTACTTTCAAAAACTCTTTTCAAAACCCCAAACCTTTGATTAGTAGTGTATGCAGGTAATTCTTCTGAAATCATCGTGAGAACATTCAACACACTAACAATTTAATTTAGAGCAGTTTGATTACAACTGCAATCATTTAACTTATTAAATGTATATTTGTTAAACATATGATTTTCATTTTAAATGTAGATTCTTAAGATTTCACGTGCTTTCATGATAACAGCCATGGAACTTAAGTAGTGACACATACTTAAAGATTTCTGTTTATTTATTATAGAATAATGAATCTCTTATTTTTCCTGTGTTACCTGATTTGCATATTCCCTTCAATAAATTGGGCGCATCAACAATGAAGACAGCACAAACAAATAACTGTGTACACATTCATCAAAGGCAAACTGTTGGCCACCGATCTCAACCACACATTCATTGTGTTACAGTTGTTTTTTTTGTTACAGTTTATTTTTGTTCTTCCCTTTTCCAAGATTGTGTAACATGGGTTAAGTACATAAAATGTTCCAGCTAATATTTGTCTTGCTGGTGAGCTATAGGTTGATCTGTAACATTGAGAAATGCTGATGATCAGCTAAATCAGCAATCTAGCGCAGAAAGTCAATGACCTACAAATGCATTCATAATAATTAATACAATTATTCACATCCAGCTGGAGCAATCAAAGCATGTCTTAACAGCACTAATAAAATACATTTTGATATGTGTACATAAACTACGACGATGCATCTGTAATATTATTAGAAATAAAGTATAACCAATAGAGCTGCTGAAATGTGTCTACCTACCTTGCTGCCAATGATGGAGCGTACTTCATCATCTGGGGAAGTAGGAGTGCCAGAGATGTCTGGGTTGCTGTTGCTAAGGCTACGAGAGCGGTTGAGGTTGAGGCTTGCTGGTCTAACAGCAGAACGGGCCATAGTGGCATAATGCACTGAACCGCCCAATCCTCCAGGGCCTATTACGCCAAAAACAATAAATCAAAATTGAAACACACTGGAGTAACAACTAATTTAACCCAATCTTAAACACTCCAAAAGCCAGATTTAGAGACCTAAAATCAAAAGATCAAGCTGAAACCTGACCTGGAGATGGGGAGTTGGGGTCCATGTTGGGCAGGCGGAAGACATAGTGGATATATGAGGAGAGAAGGCTGTTTCGCCCATGCATATCTTGACTAGTGTCCAAGTACTTATGTAGACGGTTCACTATGGATGCCATCACTTCAAAAGAAGCCTGACCAAGATTCACTACAGCAGAAAGGAAATAAAACACAAGATCTTTAAGAAACAACAGCCAAGTTCAGGAAACTAACAACTATTTTATGCAGTTCTCACAATCAAGCTAAATACTATTATATATATATAATATATATAATAGTTTTTTAATGTTCCATAGAAGAAAGTCATTCAGTCATACAGTTCAGGAACAACACAAGGGTGAGTAAATGATGACAGAATTTTCATTCCTGGTTGAACTATCTCTTTAAAGTAAAACTTTTCTGTGAGTTTTCTGAGATTATGTAGGTTGGAGGACAGAGGGTACCTATCTGGCCGGCTATGACAGGTGGCCGCACCATCAGCAACACCAGTTTGTCCAGCAGTAGGTGGAGGAAGCGCACAACAGGCTCCAGCTGAGAGGAATTCAAAGCTGCTATACTAGACTTCAGCTCTGCCTCCAGATTATTCTCCATAATGCGCATGTCTCCTATCCTCACAGGGAACATGTGCTCATCCAGCGCATGCACCAGTGCAAAGAACTTATCTAAATACTGGTCCTGGGCAGAGGAAAGAAACACATCAGAGAATGCATTTGTTTGAAGTGGGCTATTAATCAGTATTTTGACAATTTAACTTCTAATTACCTGTGTGTGGATGGCGGATGCAGCCACAACCTCTACATTAAACACCCCTCTGTGGTTATCCACCCATTTCATTCCAGGAAGAGGAACCTACACACAAATGCATGAATGAACTTGCAGCATAATTTCTTTGTATTATTACACATTGCCACCTTAAAATACTCTCAAACACACTTCCTACAAATCATAAGTCCCACTGTAGTGTATATGAAAAATAACAGCATTGCTAACAATACAGGTACCATATTGATTAAAAACATAGTTAAAAATATTAGCACTTGGTCTGTAAAAAATGATAATGGTAAATAAATGTTCAAGGTCCAGGTTTTTTCCTGACAACATCAGTGACCAACGAGGAAAGTCTTTTAACATTTAATTTATATTAATGAGGGATACAAGATACTAGATACTAAACAAGGCCATTAAAATAATAAAATACATTTTCATATTTAACTGTGTGTGTTGTGTGACAGAAATTGCCTTACATCAGGAGAGAGAACAGAGTAAGACTGAGGCGGTTTCTCCAGAGATACTGGAAGGCAAAAGTGACCTGTTCTCAAGCGTCCATTTTGCAGCATGGGAATCCACTGAGGAAAAATAAGAGGGATAATATTTACTATAGCTGTGAACCTTGAGGCACATCATGATTAGATTAGATTTTTATTCAGAGAGTCATGATCCTGGGGCCAGTTGCATAAACATCACTATGTTAACGTTAAACATCACTATGTTACGACTGTGTCTTAAAAGGGTCATATGATGAGATTTACATTTTTCCTTTCTCTTTGGAGTGTTACAAGCTCTTGGTGCATAAAGAAGATCTGAGATCTCCAAAGAGATATTCTTTATAAAAGTTCAGAGTCAGCCACACCTACCTAAAACGGCTCGTTCTAACACGCCCCCACATATCTACATCACTATGTGGGAAGATTTGCATAACACCGCCCAAATGTTCACACAAAGAAAGAAGGCGTAACTTTTAGTCTCACTGTAGTTTTGTTGACGCTGCAGCCATGTCGTGAAGACGCTGTGTGCTTCGTTGTGAAAGCAAAACTACTCGACCTCGCCGCCTCAGCTCACTCTAGCCCGCCTGGATGCAACAAATGCCTCGTTTGTAATGGGTTTTAATGTTTTTGTCTCGTCGCTCCGGCCGGACACGGCATCACAGTATGGTGAGGGGCGTAACATTTCCCTCACACGCTTGAGGTATTCGGCCAATCACAAAGCATTGGATAGCTGGCCAATCACAGCACACCTCGCTTTTTCAGACCGATGAGCTTTGTAAAAATTGACGCGTTTCAAAAAGGCGGGGCATAGAGGAGAAACAATAATGTACAGTATGTGGAAAATAATGTGTTTTTTTTTTACTTTAAACCGCATAAACACATTTCATTACACCAAATAATGTTATTTTTAGCAGCATCATATGACCCCTTTAAGAACTAGTTTTATTAACAAGCTGCCAATTTAGACCAGAATATGTTTTTTGTAACTGATTTTAAAAACGTATGACTACTTTTTCTTGCAGGGGGGGGAAAAAAAAATGAGATAAGCGGTCTACACAACCAGCTACAGTATCAAAACTATTCTCGATGCATCTCAATTCGCATCTGTATTGAATAAAGGAGGCATGTTGCCTTAATCTGTACACAGATTTATGGAAATGTTCTCTATTAGCACTGTGTGACTGCCAAAAATGTTAAAAAAGAAAATAAAATCCTTTTATAGTGTTCATGTACACTGTCATTCAAAAGAACTGTCATTCTTTTTATGCTCACCAAGGCTGCAATTATTTGATCAAAAATATGGTAATACCGTAAAATTGTGAAAATGAACACTTTTCTTTCTTCTTTAGTTCTATTTTAATGTTTCAAAATGTAATTTATTCTTGTGATGGCAACACTGAATTTTCAGTAACCATTACTCAAGTCTTTAGCGTCACATGATCCTTCTGAAATCATCTGATATGCTGATTTAGTGTTCAAAAAACACTTGTGGTTGTGCTGGTTAATATTTTTGTGATTTCTTTAATGAATAGAAAGTTCAATATAACAGCATTTATTTGAAATGTAATTTAACATATCCTTGTTGAATAAAAGTTCTTTTTTTTGTTTGTTTGTTTGTGTGTGTGTGTGTGTGTGTGTAAAACTATGTACCGTGTATCCAACAGGCGTCTCCAGTGGAGTGTTCTGTTTCTGTTGACAGCTAACATGGTAGAAAGTAAAAAGGATGTGATGATGGTCGGTCAGCGAGGCTGGTAGCTTGATTTTAACTTCATCGTGGAAATCTGGTGATCTGAGGAAACAACATTTGATATACCGGGGGGGGGGGGGGGGGGGGGGTTCAGATTTATTTATTTTTTTTAAATGTCAGTGTCATTAATCCATTTCTTATACAAATGCAAACAAAAACTTGTCGATCTGTTGTTCTAAATTCACATACAGCTGACCCTGCCGCTCCGTGAGCTGATGTTTGATCCCCTGTTAAAGACTTCTGCATGATGTCATGTAAATGAGTTTTTAATAAAAGTTGCAGTCATTAACTCACCGATTATGATAGACTACAGCAGTATATGCCTCCTTTGAATACTCTGCACAACTGGATTTCCCGAAGATTACCTAAGAGACCAAGGAGTGAAAAACTGTAAGTATCTTATGCCATTTCGCCAAGTCAAGAGAGTGCTTCTCCATGACATGTTTGGTCAGATTGTAAATTGATCTGCATTGTCAAAACTTACAGGCATAGCATTGCTAGGATCTTCCCCATTCATGAACTGTACTTTCACTGTAATGTTACGGGCTGAGCCTTGACGGTTAGCAAAGTTCAGGCTCTGTGGGTTCACATGTAGCAGGTTCCTACACACACACACACACAGGTAGACAGAGATTGTAATTTTTTTTAAACACATTTAGAAGTTCCAATAAGTTTTATAAATCTTATATGCGAAGGTTTTGATAATTGTATGTGTAATTAAGTTTAGAAATGTTTTTGTGTTGTCTCAGACGATTCCTTAACTGAAATTTTAACAGTCCCTTGTTAAAATTAACAGGAAACAACTAATTAATTTTAAAATAGCATTTTATAAAACTTGGAATTTACACCAAATTTAGTTGCTCAAAACAGAACTTAAAAAAAAAAATTTCTGGTCACATGTGAAAACATCTTTAACATTAACATCAATCCCCATTGATCTTTACATTGCATAGATTTTTGTTGCACAGCCGTTTCCGTTCTGCGGTTACAGTAGCTGCAGGAACGGACAGAAATACTGCAGTGACGTGGAACGCACTCTCCGGGGAGACCGCACAGACTGCAAAGTTCACAGACTTTCCAAGGAGCACAGATTTCTCATGCTCTCTCAAAATTACCTCTCTAATGTGGTGCAAATATTACTTTTATTTCATACAGTGATCTTTTGCTGAAAAGGAAAAATTTGTAAGGAGAAGTGAATAATGCTTTTCCATTGTACACTCAAGCATCAACAGTTTGTTATTCCATGAAAATATTTAAAATGTTTCCATATTAGTTGCATTTTCACACACACAAAACAACAACAACAAGAGATGCAATAAAAAGTGGAGCAATTCCAGTTCAGGAAACCCATTAAATGGGTTAATCATTTTCTATTTGGCACAGGGTGTAAGAAGGGACATTGCAGTCATCCCATACCACTGACACGCAAGCTCCTACACCCTGAATGGCCTCTGGATACACAATGGGAATCTGGTCATGTTTGCTGTGTCCACAAATTTAGATTGAGGCCAAACTGTCCGCACCTGTCTGAACAGGACCAGTCTGAGCGTGCAGCCGGGCAACGATAATACATCACAGGAGCAGACATAAACCAAGTTAGCTGGCAGGCAAATAAAAATGAAATCAAGTTTGTTTCAACTTTATGTATGTATGTTAATATGGTCAATGTTTCAAAATGCATTATGTATTCAAAAATGTACTATCATCAGATAACAATGTGCTAATTACTTCAGTTTGCTTTTAAATTTAGCTGAATGTTGAAATGTTAAATGTGTCTTTATCTCACATGCAAAAAATCTGTCTGCAAAAGTGTTGAATAGTGTACATTATTCCACAATTAAAAGATTAAACGATTCAATAGTTCAAAAATAGCAACAGGTTCAATAGTTTATCAGTAAGTTCCATATTTGGGGTGTCTCATTCCCATTATAAGCTGCTAAGTTTAAAGATATAATCACAACACATGTGAACAAAGAAAACTAAAGCTAAAACATGTACTGAAGAGTGTTGTTGTAAATTCTTACAAGTAAAACTTTTCCCCAATGTAACATCACCTAAATGGCTGACATAGATGAGATTTTGTTGAAATATACTGTATGAATACAGCTGTCATAAAGTTTCATTATACCTGTATCGTTTATTGAAAATTGAAAGTCGTCATTTTTTGTAAAAATCTGAATTTAATCAAAGAAATATATATTTTTTTATCTAATTGATTAAAAAAAATCTAGTATGCAAGAAAGTGAATATATTTGGCAAGTTGCCCTAACAGGCCACCAGAAAGAAAAAAAAACTCCCACTAAGACCTGATGGGAGATTAATATTAAGCAGCAGTAAATAAAAAGCTTGTGCATATCAGTGCAAATGGGACAAACTCCCCCAACTTCAGTCATCACTCATTTTTTATTACTGCCTAAACTGAACCATCCTGTGATTCAGTGACGATTCTGCTTGTACATGCAGACCCTCTCAGTGGCACCTGAGAGTGATGCTTCGCTGATTCAGGAGACCATTAAATCAAAGCCAGAACCATAAATCGCATACTTTTATATTAATTCCCGTCCAGCGGTACATGCACAGTGCACCAAGTGGCCGTGGTGATGATGTGATCGATCGGCAGGATGATTCATCTGCATCGTTCATCTTTGCTTATCAGAGGCAACCAGGGGCCAGGTTATGGATATGTGTGTGTGTGTGTGTGTGTGTGTGTGTGTGTGTGTGTGTGTGTGTGTGTGTTACTGTAAATTTTCTGCACCGAGTAAACTTTCCAGATTGGGAGGAGGACACTCAAGCACAGCCAGCTTAATAATTACCAAATGCTCCCTCCCCCTCTCAATGTAGCTGTATATATTTTGAGGAATCTCTGCTGTTTTTGGCATTGTTCTCAGAGTAGGAGATGAGAAGAGTAGCGACAAAGGGAGGCTAAAAGAGACGAGTATCCAGACAGGCATTGGGAACGCACTGACGCAGTGAACAATTCTGCCTTCAAACCACCTGAAACGATGTTGATTTTCCTGCTTTTTTGGCTGAGCTTTTCAACAACAACAAGCGCAGCCCCTAACCTAAGGAAAGCACCCACAGAGGCACCTATTCTAGTCACTGCGCCGCCAACTGAGGCTAGATCCCGCTTTGCCATGTTAGATGATGTACGACTCCTGGCTAGCGGTCTGCTCCAGCTCGGCCAGAGCCTCAGAGAGTTTGTGCACAAGACCAAGTCTCAGATCAACGACATCTTCCAGAAGCTCAACATCTTTGATCGCTCCTTCTACCAGCTCTCAGTGGTCACCAGTGAAATCAAAGAGGAAGAGGAGAAGTTGAAGGAAACAACCATATATTTGAAGGCCAATAATGAGGAGATCAGAAACTTGTCTATGGAGATCAACTCCAAAATCAACAACATTCTCCAAGAGCGAAGCCAGTTGCACAGCAAGGTTGGTGGGCTGGAGGAGAAGCTGAAGGGCTTGTCTGAGAGCATGATGCCTCTGGAGCAACTTCAAGAGATCACTGCATTGAAGGTGAGTCCAGTAAGGTTAATTCAGAACTTCCATTCTAATTAGTCCAAACTCCCATTATAACTAGAGGGCTTCTCAGTACCAATTTTAAAATTCATGTCTAAAAGTGCATGTAAATCACACTTGATGGCAAGAGCAAAACCAAAATTAATGCATATCAATAAAACTGATCATATACAGGGATCTGTTACAGTTGAATCCAGTTATGCATTTACTGCATTAACAACTTGTCTATTGCAGGATGTGATTGAAACACAAGAAAGGACCATTACTGATCTGCTTAAATCTGTTAAAGAGCAACACGAACAGCTCAATTACCAGAATATCAAAATTAAGGGTCTTGAGGATAAGGTATCCATCCCTGTTTCTATAATGTTTCATGTTATTTCCATTAGAAATGTAAGATTATACATTTTGAATGTATCATTCAAAGCATTTTTAATTAAAAGGGTCCCCACATCTTTGACAAATGCATTTACAATTACAGTACACATCTTATAGAGATTGCACTAAGAACTATTTCTAGCTAACAAAATATTTCGTACATTTTATTCATTATAAAATGTATTTGACTTCTTAAGAATTTAATTTGATTATATTTTAAATGAACAGATTAAAATCTAGTTTTTAATAAATTAGATTTAAATTTGAATAATGTAAATGTCAAGTGATTAGAATTTAAAATAATTATAAATGTAACTCTCCTGGCTTTATTTGCGTTTACTGAGAATAAATATTCATTTATTTCAGCTGAACTATGACTCTTTTCAAGACACAGCTGAAAAACCTTTGGATTTAAACCCAGAAACATCTGACCCTTTTCGTTACTTAAAAATGAACTCCACCAATGGAACTGCGGAAATAAATGGTAAGAACAGCACAAAATTAATTAGTAATTTAAATTAAGTTACTTTAATAAATCCAAAATCATCAACTGTGATCTTTGCTTCGGTTTTAAATCTGGTATTTGTGTACTTTGCTTATGTATATTGGTTACTCCGCTCATGTGCAGCACTTTGGTCAGTCTCAAGGCTGTTTTAAAAGTGCTTTAAAAATTAAATCAACTAAACTGTGTTTTGCTGCACAGACTTTTCAAAGGACTGCAGTGATGTGTTCAAAAGAGGCCAGAGGACCAGTGGAATTTACCCAATCAAACCCAATCAATCTGAGCCTTTCTATGTTTATTGTGAGATAAGTGCTGGTAAGAGACCAATAATGTACATCTAATCAGACTTCCTATTGATATCAGTTACAAAAATTCAGACAAGTAAAAAGAAAGAACACAAGAAACTCAGGCTATGTGGCTACTTTCTTAAGAAAGCTGTGCCTTAATCACTATTCTTATCCAGCTGAATACAAGATTCTCTTTTTTACTTTTACTCGGTTTTAAGATGGTGCAGCCACAGTCATTCAGAGGAGGGAGGATGGTTCTGTTGATTTTGACCAGTCATGGGAAAAATATGAATATGGATTTGGCAAACTGGAAAGTAAGTATGGCCTTTTGTGTCATCATGTCAGATGTTTCCTTCTCTACCACTCCAACTGCCTAAAAGCTACAATCTAATTCTCTCAGTTCACACAGATAAAAAAAAAAAAGAGAAGCCGCTTTGATCATCTATAAACAGCTTATGCTTTTGTTTTATGGTGCATCTTTAGCTGGAACTAAGTGTAAATATCCTTGTGTTACAGAAGAGTTCTGGCTTGGCTTGGCGAAGATTCATTCCATTGCTCAACAAGGACAATACATTTTACACATCGAACTGGAAGACTGGAAGGAGGAAAAGAGATTCATAGAGTACACATTCACCCTGGAAGGTCCAGCATCTGATTATGCTCTTCACGTGGCACCCCTGTCTGGAGATCTGCCTGATGCCATGAGCAACCACACTGGCATGAAGTTCTCAACCAAGGACAGAGACAACGATAATCACGACGAGTCAAACTGTGCCCGGAACTACACAGGTATCACATGGTCAAAATTAATATTTAATATCCCTCAATATATAATTGAATATTCCTTGTATATTAACTGTTTGCTGGTTTCAGGAGGTTGGTGGTTTGATGCATGTGGGGACACCAACTTAAACGGGAGATACACCTGGTTGAGGTTGAGGGCTCGGCACCAGCGCAGGAAAGGAATCTACTGGATGCCAGTCAAAGGAAGCTCCTATACCCTCAAATCCACAAAGATCACCATTAGACCATCAACCCAGTTTCAATAATCCCTGACCCTATACTCTCCATTGGGTAATTCAGAATCAATCAGAATGGGTCGCACTGGCAGCAGACACTAGCCAACAAAGCTTTTCCCTTTCTCTACAGACAGCAGAAACTGAATGATGCAACTGCAACAGGTCATTGACTCTGGTAGAGGGTAAAAGCCAAGTCAAAGGGTTATTGCAACATGCATGTGCTAGTTCGAAATCTTCATAGGTCATCAACTTGCAGCTTGTTGATCAAGAAAAGTTGTTTTAAAAAAAATCCTAATACTGAACAGGTTCAAATGCAAAGACCCATGGTGGATCACACCTCTGGAACAGGATCTGATGCATGTTATTATCAAGAGTCAACAAGAATCAACAATAAGTTTGTAGACTTATATGGATAATATTATAGAACTACATTGCACTCAACTATAGAGCTTCTCAACATCATTTCACATACTGTAGGTTAGCTTGACGTTTTTAAGTATTTAAGCAATTTACACAAATGTGCAACAGTAGAAAGCAATGAGTAACACTTTGTAATAACTTTCATTAAATCATGACTACAATGCTTATGAACACATTTATTATTATATTATACGATAAATAGATATTTGTAATTTTGATATTGAATATTATTACAAAGTGTTACCAAGAAATGTGCTGTTATGGTTGAAGTTGGATCTTTTGCTTGTCTCTTTCTGTTACGGAGTCATATTGACTCCTGGTTATGTTTTGTACATACTCAGCTGTACTGTATATATTTAGTTTACACAGTGTTTCTCAATGGTAGTCAGGTGCATCATATTTATAGCAACACTTTTAGACATTAAGGGAAAAATAAAAAAAACAATCTTTCTGTAAATTAGCTCACAGCAGTCAGGTGAGACTTCAACTATACTTGGACTCACATGGCAAACTTGTTTTTTATAAATGTCACTGCATAATTAAAACAAATTTGAGCAATATCTTCTCAACAAAGAAAACAGTATATGAACAACTTCACTGCAGGCTCACAACTGAAATAAGCCAGTTTCCAGACTGGCACTACTGTTAGTTCATGGGGGAGGAAAAAAAATGTAACTGATAATAAATAAATAATCCAGCAAGAGGATCAAGCTTAACCTGTGTGGGAAATCAACCCTTCATAATTAACATGTTATATGACCTGTATATACGACAGACATGACAAGCGTGATAATCCAGAATGTAAATGTTGTTGGCAGTAAAAGATGTCCCAATCTGCCAAGTCAGCACCACCTAAATCAAGGCTGACTCTGCGGCCTGTCTGGAGGAAGATAAAGTTGGCACAAGCTGTGAGTAGACAAACAAGCCCTCTGAATGACAGGTTATGTCAACATGCAGAGGATAAGAATCTTTGTCTGCTCAACCTTGACTAAATTAGTAAGCTTAAATAGAAGGGTTCGACCATACAGTGAGGTTGTCTGCTCACAAAGAAAGTGCTCTGGTTACTTAGCAATAAGAAGAAGACAGGGCACTTTATAATAAAAAAAAAAAAAGAAAGAAAATACTTGTTTGTGTTGGTGTGTGAGGCCTATATGATCTAGACCAGTGGTTCTCAGAAAACACTTGCCAAAAACACCTCGTTCGTTGTCCTGACATTATTTCAGTGATTTAGCAATGTCGCCATGTTACACATATTCATAAATCCTGGCTAGTGGCTGCTTTGGCCTGTCCAGGGTAAGTGATTTCGCTATTTCAAGGAGATGCTATTTTCCGCTGCAAGGGCAAAAAAAACATTATATGGACTTTCAATAATTAGGCCATAGTTACCATAGATATAATACTGTTTACAGCTGCTCGCAAAGCCTTGGGAGTTGAAACCCAATTATGGTAAAACAGAGTGCTTCAGGCAGAGGGTGAAAAGAGGCACTGGAGCAATATACAGTCTGTGCTTTTTGAACTTTAGATCATGTGAAAGCAGTCTAGTAGTGCCCAAAAAATTAAATGATGAACTTGTAAAGAACCATAATATGGGCAGTTTAATCCAAATATTAAAAAAAAATTCACATACAAAATTAATTGGTTAAAATGTGTAGAAACGCTGAAGAACATTCAGCTCCTAAAAGTTTTGGAATCCTGAAAATTATTTCAAATTGAATTATTTTAGTTACTTTAAGTTACAAAAACTAGGAGTGCCCATAGATTAAAATAAGTTTTGAAAACCAAACTAGGGCTATTTGCTTGTAAAGTCAGACGTCACACTTCACCGTTACCAGGTCCCAGCGCTATATCAAATCCCAAAAGCAAACAACATATGGTGCTAACATACATTAGAGTTGTGCTGTACTACTACTGAAATATCATGATCCTTACACTATAAAAAAATGCTGGGTTGTTTCAACCCAATGTTGGGTCAAATATGGACTGACCCAACTGTTGGGTTAAAAAGCTAATTTTAAAATGTAACCAAAATTTAACCCAACAGTTGGGTTAGTCCATATTTGACCCAACATTGGGTTGAAACAACCCAGCATTTTTTTAGAGTGTACCTTTATCTCCATATCAAAATATTCATCTTTTCTGAATCTTTAAAATATTGGTTTCCAGGACACTGTGAGCCCTGAGACTTTCACACTAGCACGTCTGGTGCACACCCAGGTTCGATTGACGTCAGAGTTCGGTACGTTTGGCTAGTGTGAAAGCTGTCATGCGAACGCGGTTGCGCACCGGGGTACCGAACCCGAGACTACCTGAAGGAGGTGGTCGGAGTTTATTGCACTCGAACTGTGGCGCAGTTCGTGTGAATATGAAAGCAACACGGACTCGGGTGCACACTTGTTCAGGAAGTAAAGTAACCTGTGCATGCGTTTTAGCCGATTACAATGTATTTTCTTCAATAAAACACATATAAGTGATGACAGTGTTGCTGATTTACCTTGGATTCGAGCGAGAGTGAGCCTGCAGTATATTCGCGTGTAGCAACTGCAATCAGAGCGGCAAATGAATGGTAATCCGCTGTCTCCTCAAAATAGCCGTCGACATGCGACGCACATTCAGTAAACCCATATGTCGTTTGGGTTAGATAGAATCAAGGGAGTGTGAAACCAGACCAATGCTGGGGGGGGCTGCAGGGAACAATCACACTCGGGTTCGAACCACAGCAAACGAGCCCAGTGTGAAAGCCACCTAAAAGTTTAGCTTAAATGTGTGCTATAAATAAAAAGTGCTACACATGCTTGTACTCGGAAACAGTGTTTGTTACATCACAACTTAGCAAGCGAATAGGGTGCCTTTGAATATTATTGTGTTGGATCCAAAAAGGTTGAGAATTACTGATCTAGACATTTATACCTGTAAGTTGTGTTGGGCACATAAATGTCCCTGGCAGGGAACTCCAGGATCTCTTTTGTTGGCCGCACTCGACTGTCTGGGTAAGGCTTCACTTGGAGCAGATCAGGCGTCAGGCAGTAGTGAGGGTTCTCGGGGGCTGGTGAGATGTCAATCTTCAGCTGGGCTGAGGGCATTTAATAAATGAGTAACATAACTCTTCACATAAATGTTAATATGGCCAAAATCTATTGCATAAACATGCCAAAATAGCTCTACCTGTAATGGGCCTCAGTCTACGCAGCACAGAGGATGGGCGCCGCATGTCGGCTAGGAACTTGTAGAGATCTTCATCACTTAGTCGATCTCCTTCCTAATATGATAGATTAATAAAATATGAAAAATATATTCAAATGTCAAAAGCAGGGGTATTTATTAGCTTTAGCGGTCCGACCTATGTAATGACCGGTAACTGGAGGATAGTGAACTTTTGTTTTTTTGAATATGAGGGTGACCTGTTTGAAGAAGTTGGTGACCGTCAGGGTGGCTGGTCTAAAGCTAGTCAGACTGCATGATTCATCTCCGCTGGTGGTTCTCTCCAGTGAACGACGCCCCACAATACTAGAGTTCCTCCGTTCGGACCAAGAGCCTTTCCGTTCTGTGTAATGACGAAGAGTCAAGTAGTTAAAACTTCAGTACTACAAGATCAGATAGGACAAAATTGTCCAAAAATAAATCACTTAAAAATAAATAAATAAATGCTGTGGTATGGCATAAAGAGCAAAAAAGAAATAAAAATTGAGATTGGACTAGTCTTACTTCAGTCTTATGCTTTCATCACCCATTCAAATGTTGTTCCGAAAAATTATTTAAAACTACACAAGTACAAGATAAAAATGCGCAACCTTCGGTGCCATTTAAAGACTTACCTGACAGCCCCATCTCCAGCTCTGTGTCTCTCTCTAGGCTGCCGGCACTGTTCACTATGTTCATGAGGTGTATGGCCGTCCAGGCAAAGGGCATCCGATAACGCCCTAGTCGCTGGCAGAACTGTTCAGACTGACTGCGCAACTTCTCAAGCTTTTCCTTATTCTGTGGTACCAGAGAAGAGAAAATAAAAACAGTCACCATGCTGGACTGAATTCCACCAGGAGCTGGTGTACAATATATAAACTATTAAGAATGGCTTACTTTGGCAGCATCAGATTCTTTAAAGACCATGTAAGGCTCTGCACATTCTCCAATGTCTCCTTGCTGAAGCACCTTCTCAAGCTGAATGCAAATACAGTGCAAATGAGCAATGACAATACACTGCTTTCAGTCAACACTACTCAAAACACTCCAATTAAGCAATAAATGAACATCAATGCAAAATTCAAATCAATGCAATAATCATCAAATACGCAGCTACAAAAAAAAACAGTACACTTCATAAATCCATTAATTTCATATTAACTTGAAAGCATTAATGCATGCAATGTTTAAAAAAATAAATAAATACATATTTATAAAATATATTGTAGATTATATTACTCCAGTATTCAGAGTCAGATGATCCTTCAGAAATCATTCTGTTGATTTGATGCTCAAGCAAGATTTCTTATTATTGTTGATGTTTAAAACATTTTTTTTTTTTTTGTGAAAATCATGATACTTTTTTTTTCTAGGATTCATTGATAAATAGAAAGTTCAAAAGTATAATTATGTATATTCTGCTCATGTTTCATGAATAAGACTCTGACTGTTAAGAAGGATGCTGAATAATGTAACCAACCTTGATAACAAGGAAAACGTCTTGAGAAGGGTAGGTGATAGAAAAGACAGCAGAGCGGGCCAGGGTGGAGATAGCAGCAGATGGGATGTGAGGTCGCAGCATGGCCTTCGTTTGCTCAGAGTTCAAATCAAAGTAAAAGTTCTCTGATATCTGATGATTAAGACAGGAAAACGTTAGGATTCATCAATGTCTGACGAACAACTAAAATCCTTGAACACAGGGGACTGCTACCCTCTAGTGTTGAAATTAGTTAACAATGTCTTGTGACATTTCCTGTACACATAAATGTAGCTTGTATTTAAACTATTGGAAATCAATTGGGTAAAAAAAAAAAAGTATTCCCATCAAAGTTTTATATATACAATTTTAAAACACACAATTTAATAAATAAATAAATATAATACAATGCACAGCATAAATGAGTACACCCCCTCTGAAACATAAATTCAGCAATTACTCTTTACTTAGAAGGCATGTTAGGGTTCTTTAGAGATATAATGTTCTAGCAAGTCTGCTTGATCAATTACCAAAGAAGCACGTCAAAATTATTCAGGGAAATATGATTTTCTTATCAAAGTGATTAAACGTTGTGTTGCAGAAATTAGTATACCCTCCTGAAAGTTACTAAATAAAATAAATGTTAAAACATCTGGTGTAATTTTAAAGCAATTTTTGATCGAAAGGTAAGTATGTTGAACCAAAACTTTTAAAGAGAATTTCTTGACAATTAAAAGTGTTATATAGCCCAAAGAATAATTCATAGAATTAATACTGACAACAATGGAACCACTTGGGAGAGAACTGTCAGGAGACTTATTTCTTGGCACAAAAGAGGACAGTGGAACAAGGAGAATACCAAATCATTAATTTAAGTGTGAAAATATAGAAAAAATAATACAGAAATTCAGAAAAAAATTGACTTGTGGCAAGGACCCCGAAACAATCAGGCCTTCACTTTAAGCTTTCATTTAGTGATGAGTGAATTTTTGCTAGAAAAAGAGCAGGAGAAATATCAAGCAAGTATCTCAGAGCTGGCAAAAGTTATGAAAAGAATGACTGTTTATCTCACAGAGTAAGAAGTAGCCTGCAGAAGTGACATGCATGGTTGTTGTCCACACTGGATCTACTTGCTGTAGCCAAAGCACAATAAACCCATGTAACCTTTTCCAAGGCCCATATTTACAAAATATAGACTTCTGGGAATCCATACTCCGTTCTCACGAGACCAAGTCGATTTTGGATTTAACAGCATCCAAAATGTTATGGCTAGAGGAGGAGTACTGTGAGAAGTGCCTGGTTCCCACAGTGAAGTTCAGTGATAGTAAAGCTCTTCTATAGAGATGTAAGTGTGCTGGAGGTGTGAGGGAGTTGTGCTTTATCAATGCGTCATGAATTCACACACCACTGTGTGATGTAATACACAAACTTGAAACAGAAGATGTTAACGATCCCTTATTCCCTGTGTTGTTGGGCATTTTTTCAACATGACAATGACGATATGCATTCTCCCAAGCTGAAAATCCTTTAGTGGACATGTATTTCACCCAATCTTAACACTCTTGAGCACCTGTGGGGGATTCTGTAGAGTCGAGTTGAGCAACACTCCCATTGCATTTAAGGAGTTAAACAGGACAGTTGTGACAATTTGTCATGAACTTGTACACTCAGTGCCAATAAGGGTCAGAGCAGTAGACTAAAAATAATGGAGGACATACCAAGTACTCGCATAATTATATATTTGTTGAATTAAATCTAGGGTGTAATGATTTCAGCAGTCCTTCATTTAAACAAAATTGGCTAATTTATTTATTTTACAGATATTAATGGCATATATTTCTCTGTTTTTATGAAGTATATGTTTAATACATTTACATTTTGCCATCTTTCCATGAATTGTATTAGCGATCATAGAAAAGTACATCTTTTGTATTTATTTGGGGGGGACTAATTTATGCATTTATACTGAGTATAAATTCTGATGTAAGGAAATGGCCAAATATTAAAGATTAAAGTGGACATTTGAATTAAATGTCGTTTAGTCTATATTAAAGGGGTCATATGATGCGATTTCAATTTGTCCTTTCTCTTTGGAGTGTTACAAGCTCTTGGTGCATAAAGAAGATCTGTAAAGTTGCAAAGACTAAAGTCTCAAATCCAAAGAGATATTCTTTATAAAAGTTAAGAGTCAGCCACGTCTACCTAAAACGGCTCGTTCTAACACGCCCCCACATACCTACGTCACGATGTGGGAAGATTTGCATAATGCCGCCCAAATGTTCACGCAAAGAAAGAAGGCGTAACTTTTATTCTCGCTGTAGTATTGTTGTTGCTGCCGCCATGTCGTGAAGGCACTGTGTGCTTCGTTGTGAAAGCAAAACTACTTTGTTTGGTCTTCCAAAAGAAGACACGACTAGAAATCAGTGGTTAAGTTGTATTTACAACACTGTTCCAGAACACTTCAACCCAAATATTCAGATGTGTGCAGCGCATTTTATGGAGGACTGTTTCCTGATCCTGGGAGAGTAGACTACAATGCCGGCTGTTCTGACTCACAGACTGTAAGTACGTTTTTTATGCTTAAAGGATTTGCCACTGATGATTCAAACGCGAGTTTTGAGCAGTGTAGAGTAGCGTTTGTAGTTTGTCATTTCTCCGATCACAAATGCAGACAGTATAAATCATTATAATCCGTAATTATGTCCCCACTGGATGCAACAAATGCCTCTTTTATAATGGGTTTGAATGCTTTTGTCTCGTCACTCCAGCCTGACAGGGCATCATCACAGTATGGTAGGGGCGTAACATTTCCGTCACACGCTTGAGGTATTCGGCCAATCACAACACACTGGATAGCTGGCCAATCAGAGTACACCTCGCTTTTCAGACCGATGAGCTTTGTAAAAATCTACGCATTTCAGAAAGGCAGGGCATAGAGGAGAAACAATAATGTACAGTATGTGGAAAATAATGTGTTTTTTTTTTCCTTAAACCGCATAAACACATTTCATTACACCAAATACACAAAATAATGTTCTTTTTTAGCAACATCATATGACCCCTTTAAACAAGGATTAGATTGCGCAGTAAAGTGTAAAAACAATCGTCAGGCTGCCCTCTGCAGGCATTTGTTATAATGCATAATGTACATTAGCACTATTGTTTATAATACATTATGTATTTTACCAGTTTTGTTCAATAAAACCATATGATTACTTGCTTTTGATTCCTTGCTTTATTTGAACTCATTATTATTGCCTCATTGCTATTATATAGGTATTTTAAGTAATTTTAAAGGCTATTATTCGCTTAGGTCTATGTTTATTGCCACAGAAAAATAATTATATTTATCCGATTACTCGATTAATCGTCAGAATAATCGACCGATTACTAGATTACCAAAATAATAAGTGTGACGTAGTCCATTGTGTCTATTTTTTACGACACCACACACTTCTACAAAACTTTTAACTCATTGCAATGTACATTACATGGGAAATTACAGCTCACCTTCTTCTTTTCTTTGACATCATATAAGGCCAAACTTGCAAATATTGGCTCAATTTCAATCTCAAACCTTAAAAGGGATAAGAGACGCTTATCAGAAACATTGTAGCCATAGATGTTACATTTCAGTCCACAAAAGCTGTTCCCCACTTACTTCAAGGACAAGCACTTGACAAGAAGCCTTTGACCAAAATGTTCTTTTGGAACATCAGGCACACAGTGGCGCTCTATGGGTTCTTCCTACATGGAAAAAATAAATAAATAAATAGATTAATGCAAGAAGTGTTTTGGTAATCCGTATATTGAAACACAATATTGGAAATATTGAAACAAAATGTCACACTCTACCTCATCCAAAGCAGGATGCAGTGCGAAGAGCTCTCGATGACGGTTTGACTTGCGCTGGTCCTCATTGTGGTGGTCGATTTCCTCGTTGGGTACTCGATCCAGAAGATGAGGCAGCAGAGCATCAGGCTGAGAGTTCTTCAGGTCAAATATACTGCAAGCCCAGCTGCCACGTGGAGTGTCATCAATTGACATGGACCTTCGCTTCAGATCATCCTGTGACATGCAAAAGTCAGTGTTTATATTCAGTGAATTCAAAAAGAAACTCACAGGGATATTGTGCAATTATTCTATTGGGCAAAGTCTTTACATCACGCGCAACTGTAGCAAAGACAGGTTTACCTGATCATCCTGATAGCTGCTGTGATCTGGCAACTCATCAGACTCAAAAACCTGCTTGGGTAAACCTCTCTGCCTCTCCTTCTGCTTATCCAAAGTGTTGGGATTGAATGCGGTGCCCAACTTGTGGTACCTGTGCATCCAAAATACTTTTAAAGCCTTTTTTAAATAAATAAGTAAACGCATACATAAATAAATAAAAATTGACATGGAAAGCTTTTTTATGGTATAATTAGGAATGTAAAAAATAAAAATGTATGCCTAAATTAATTTTCTAATAATCATTTTGTTATAGAACTTTTTAAATGTTAAATAACTAATAGCTAATTAAAATGAATCACTACTCAATTTTATATAAACAAGAAAACAAGATTAAATGAAACTATCACATTTTTTATATTTTATCAGTAAAGCATTAAGCATTATTTTATGTAATGAGTATTTTACATACTAATGTTAAAATTCAGTTCAGCGGTGCTTTGTCAATGATGGATAAAATTACAGAAAATCAGTTTACATAATTATATAAAAGTTTGTAGGCTTAAACTAAACTTTCAACCTTAATGACCGTAATTACTTCACTTCCATTTACTTTTCTCACAATGACTGGGTAATAATCAGTATACTGTACGTTTGGATTACGATCTATGGTTACAATGACAACCATTATATGAAGAGTTTGGGCTTATCAATTAAGAATCACCAAGGAAACTGATTCACAGTAACTTATGAGGGCCCTATAAATATCTTGGAAGCTGCTTGAGTTTGTCTCCTGAGCAGAGTTAAAAACCCCATGAAATCAAAATTAAAGTTTTTTGGGTGTTAGTATCAATATGTTAGTCTTAAGGTTATCTATAAGGCAGTGTGCTCCAAAACAGTGACAAAATTTGCATTTAGAAGATATAAGCATTCAAAACTTGCAGTTCGTCACTTCCGCCAAAATGGCTCAACGACGTTTTTTTTGACGTTACATCGTACTTCAGCTTCTCATCAAACTTTTTGTCCAAGCGCCCGCCCCCTACACTATAAAATAAACGATGAAGCCGCGGCTGAAATCGGTCACCACAGAATTAGTATTTTCTGTACAGTGAATGGCACGTAGTGCACTATATAGGGGACAGGGAACGATTCAAACAGTGTAAATATGCTTTCCATTGAGGAAAATAAGAAGTCTGGTTTCGCGCCGTGTCACGCTAACCACCACTCCGCACACACACTCTGCTCCGGTCCAGAGACACGATAGCACGGAGCGGACCACATGCGCGAGTCGGCGCAGACCACAAAATTTATCGGAGCTATTTGAATTCTACACAGAATGCTATATTTTATAGCAATATGGATGAGATTGTGGCTGGCACACCCTGTCGAATGCGGATTTAGGGAGCTCAACGGCTCTAGCCCAAGCTGTGATATAAACGAACGCTATTGGCTATTTTAAAAATGGGCGGGGCTGCTTGATATGTCCCGCCCTGTCTTCCTGTTTCAGTTAAAATGACGTCAACACAGAGTAACGCTGCGTGTTTCTAAGCATTTCAGGGGACCTTTAAAAGCCCCAGTGAAAAGCACCATAAAAGCAGCATGTTGGAGAAAGACTGTAGGCAATATTCACTTGAATTCCTCTTTGTCAATTATGAGCAGGCCCACACAAAATTTGTGCCTGCAGAAATCTACAGATAGTGTTGCAGATACTGTCCTACAATCCTCAGGATTGAAACATCCGTTATCACAAAGAGGCACCAAGAACGTAACACTTTCAGCTCCACTTAACACATCTTCCATATTTAAAATCATGTATCAGAATCCCATGTATCAGGGAAAAAAGGCTGCATTAATTCTAAAGAGAGAACAGATGTAAGATGGAAATCTAGTGAAGCGTCATACTTGCGGTTAACAACGGCCCAGTCCTCAGTGTAAGACCGGACGCAGTCTCTGACATGTGGATCATTCTCACTGGAAAAGGTATGTAAGAGGAAGAACAAGTAAAATGTGTTGAAGCAGTATGCCTGTGTAACAAAAGAATAAGTGAATGACAGCTGTTTATGTTCAAACACTATGTACAAATTCATTTATAAGCAAAAAAAAAAAACTTTTATGCTTAAATGACTATTGAGATAATCACGGAATACATTTTAAAACGGTTCTCACTGACAATCTGATTCATTTTGTTCAATTACACCTCTGGTTTGCAGAGACATACTAATGTATGCCTCAATTCTTCGAAACAATCCACCCTGAACACGCTCACCCCTCCTCAGGCACAGCCTGGCCAAGAGTTCGGCACTCTCTTGGCGTGTAAAGCACTTTAATGTCATCTGGAGGAAACTCAATCAGATCTCTCAGAGGTCCTGACTCTATAAGGGGAGGATGTGTGATCAAATACTCTTCGAAATCCACTGGCTCTACAGCCTCTGTCAGAGGAATCTATAGGGAGAAATCCAAAGAGGAACAGAAAGAGAATGTGAGAACCGTTACCGCTATCTCCCAAGAAAGACTGTATCACACTGAAGGGATAGTGGTAAATACCCTTTGAAATGTCAATCTCTCTCTAGATTTTACACAGAAAAGTATATTCTCTTTAAAATGTAGTACTTACAGCATTGCTAGTTGCATTCCCACCCACACTGAGGTTTTTGAGAAGCTGAGGTGAGCCTCCGTACTGACCAGCAATCTGCTTCCTGACCTCAGCCGCTACAGTCCTGGAGAACAACAAGACAGCGCAGATAGCATTAGAATAGAAAACAGATAAGCATCCCATGACTTGACTGTCATCTCTCTCTAAACAAGTCAGAGAACGAACGAAATACTCATTTACTATAAACACTACTGTTCAAACGTACTTTTACTCAACAAGGATGCATTAAATTGGTCAAAAGGGACAGTAAAGACATTATATTACATTACAAAAGAGTTTTGTTTCAAATAAATGTTGTTCTTTTAAACTTTAGTCATCAAAGAATCCTGGGGGGAAAAATGCATCACAGTTTTCACATAAAAAATTCTAATATTAAGCAGTACAAGTGTTTTCAACACTGATAATAAGAAAGAAATGTTTCTTGAGCACCATATCAGCATATTAGAATTAAGGGACACTGAAGACTGAGTAATAACTGCTGCAAATTCACCAAAATGACATTTAAAAATATATTAAAATAGAAAAACTGTAGCAATATTTTACTTTTTTTGTGTTTTTACTGTATTTTTGATCAAATATATGCAGCCTTTCAAAAACATTAAAAAACAAAATCACACCATCCCCAAACTTTTGAATGGTATACAGAATGTTGTATGCAATGATAAAATTAATGTATACAACACTGTTGTATACATGACCTCACTACATTGCATCATGTTTAATTCTTAATTCAGTGCCACTGAATCATGTAGAAATAAAAAAAATGCATATTTTGCATTTTTTGTATGTAAAAATATTTATTAACATGAGCCAACAAGCCAACAAAGTCAAGAAAAAACATGATTGTTCATATTTTTTCCACATTATTTGTCCCACTGAAAATAGCCTGATAGAACTGTACAGTACAGAAGTCCGCCATCCAGGTGTTCCAAGCATTATGTGTACAGTATACAAACCGCTTGCAGCTAAAAGTAGTATTCTATTCCAAATATAGACAAAGTCTTATGATCTTTTTCTTGGCCCAAGCTTTTGTAAATAACAACAATCTATAACACATCAAACTAATAACTGGCAGCATACTGGGCTCACAAAAATAACGCACTGAAAATGTAGCTATAATTTTCCATTCATTCAGCAGTTTTAGTTTATGGTATTGGAAACATTTTTAGTTTTAACTTTTAATCGAACTTAAGTTTAATCTAATACAAAATATAAATTAAGATGACCGTGCACAAAACGCACTTGTAATCTAGCAGGAATAGTCAAAAACAAAACAGCATAAAAAAAAAGTCAACACAAAAACATACTAGCAAATCGTGTAATGAGACAAGCTCTGCAAGTTCACATCAAAATACACCTAAGCCCCTCCAATAGGTTAGGTTGACAAAGGTTCATTACTATAGAGTAATAACATAAGATTGTAACTTATTATTATTCAGTTTTCACAGGCTGAATTACAGTCCTGTAAAGTACAAGCAGAAAAAAATACCATCAAGGTTTGAATGAAAGCAATGTGTCTGGTCTACAGTAAGAAGAACCAAATGTACAATATTATCAGACTGCCTTTGTTGTAGCATCGAGTACAAGTCAATATCTCTAATCAGAATCCTCTTCTAATACATGTAGAATGACGTACACTGAAACAAAACCCCGCCCCCAGTGCCCTTGTTGGTTCTGGAGGGACCTTTATATAGGCTGGACATTCCTGAAGAGGGAACAGATGATTAGCCCACGCGGATGTGTTGTTTACCAAGGCACCGGCTAACACCATGACTTTCAGTGCATATTTCACACATCTCTGAAAACAGCTTCTGTGACTTCCGAGAAAAGCTTTCAGATTTCATTTGAATATCTAATTAGCAAGTCATTCAGTAAAAAGGGGTGAACTTCAAGATTTTTAGTGCTTTCAGTTTTGCTTTGTGTAAAATCAAATTAGATAGGCATTGACTTTTTGGGGGCTTTTTGCATTCTATATTATGGGTAATACCTATACTGTCTTATGTATAAATCAAAACGCATAGCTATTTCCTTGATCATATCAATAAAGGCATTTTTCTATTTGGTTTAATAACAAGTAACGATTGGAATCAAGGGTGCAGGTGCCACTAAGTCTATCCTGAACTGATCTAATCATCCCATTACAAAGACAACAGCATTTTCAAGCATCTGGGAAACGCCAAGACTATGGAAACCACCAGGGAGCCTAAAAGGTCACTTCCTTTTTTTAATCCATATGAGGTCTAATCTCTGATTTAACATCACAAAGGAAATCTAGACTGAAAAAAAAGAGCCAATGATGAGACTTAATTGTAGTCTATTATGATAACCCAGGGTCCCTGCTCCACAAATTGTGGGCCACTAGTCAAAATCTGAACAGATCTAAACATTAATCGCACAGTGTCATTACAAGGAAAAGTATCTGCTTGAAATTTAATCATGCATTGTATTTCAGGTCATTCTGGATCTCAGTCTGAAATGGTCTTAGAGGCTTTATAATAACTGCATGACTACAACAGCAATGCAACCCATCAATATCATGCAAGAACATCTGAACACTTGTCAGTTGATGGTGTTCTCGTAATACACCAGAAATTATTATGCATTATTATTATGCATGATCTCCGGGCTTAAAGTCATTGTTTACATTAGTTTTAAGTCTCGTTATTTAATTAAGAGTTTAAAAATCATCGTCTTGTAATCAAAGCTGTGGTGCACTATCCATATACTATATGACTGCATATTGACTATTATACTAGTGTAAGTTACCATATGATTGCATACTGACAGCAAAACATCTCATGAGCCCGATGTGTCAGTATGTCAAGCCATCGTCTCACAAACACTAAACACTGCATTTCATTGAATCAGCCTAGTCTGCATCGTTAAATCCTAAAATGGATTTAACAAAATATGCATTTATGGATTATAAACCCAGGGATAAAGACTGATTTTAATGCACAGAAGCACAAAGGCATCATACTGCTGTCTTGCAGCTTAGGGTGGGTCACTCGGGCATCTCTATGGATGCATCTCAAAACCTAGTAAGTTGCCTACCTAGACGGCACTCCAAACGCGCCTATTAGACCCAACCGTGCAGTCTGGGTAGGCAGCTCTCCAAGGTTTTGAGACACCGCCTCTAAACTCAGCGTCTGCTCTAGCTACCTCAACGCCTAGGCCTTATTTGGGAAAGACTGGCACGCTCGCCAATTGGATCAGGCAGCAGACAAAGAATGGTCGCACGGCGCTGGGAGAATTTATTTAAACGCAATAGCTTGGAAGTGCGTTAGATATCCTTACCTGCTGATTTTCTGGGCAAAGGCGCGGCGCTCAGCCATGACTGTAGCCGCTGAGTGCTCGAGTAACTCCAGCGCTCCAGCCGCGATACTCCTTCCCCACCCGTTCCCGTATTTCGACAAGCCCCACCTCCCGACGCCTAAAATAAGTCTGTGATTGGACAGTTGAGAAGTCACTCATAAAGCCGTAGTAACCATAATAAACAGAGAGCTGGTCAGGGGCGGGACTTGTCGGAATACGGCTGGGAAAAAACGCGCTCCAGACGAACAAGAGAGGACAACGTACCGTAAAGCTGAAAAAATAAACGCATACCATCTTTCAGTCTTAACGGTGATTCATATCCTGTGCGTACAATAGAGGGCTCTTTTACAGGAAGCTATCTGTGTAGCGAAAAGTGTGAAGTGCATCCGTTACCTCTTCCACTAATCGTGTAATCTGTAGACAATGACAGCTTTATTGGTGTATAAACATATCGTGGGTTGTAGTAGTGGGTGTTTAATTTCGACACTTCTAATTATGAATAATATGCTCCGTAAAAAGCTAAATGAAGTACAGAAAAGCTTAAATACTAGACAAATGTCCTTGCTTATTTCATTTGATAATTATGTCTAGTACTTATAAAGATATTTAAAAAGCATCAATCTTTCGAGAACTATTTTTGTGAACCGGTTCACAAAACCCTGAACGATGTCAAACTCATAAAAGACAAATAACAAACGTCTTACAAATAAAACACACTAAAACTATTCTTTCTTGCGACTTGAATGTATGACAGTTTGATTCTATACACATAGTTGCTCATGATAAATATTTTATTATAACATAACAAAAACTTTCCAGTCGAGAGATAATTGATTTTAAAAGGAGCCACACAAATCACAACCATCCTTTATTGTAAAACCTTTATTATTGTTATATATATATTTTTTTTACCAGTTCCTTGGAACGAACAGTTCTAAAGAACCAGACATCCTATCACTAGAACGCGCCAGACGGGAGAATATCTGAAATACCGCGAGACCGAACGAGAGGCCGCTTCGATTATCAAGTGTTAAATATTGGGGAAGAAATCGCAGTATGTGACAAAACCCTGAACGATGTCAAACTCATAAAAGACAAATAACAAACGTCTTACAAATAAAACACACTAAAACTATTCTTTCTTGCGACTTGAATGTATGACAGTTTGATTCTATACACATAGTTGCTCATGATAAATATTTTATTATAACATAACAAAAACTTTCCAGTCGAGAGATAATTGATTTTAAAAGGAGCCACACAAATCACAACCATCCTTTATTGTAAAACCTTTATTATTGTTATATATATATTTTTTTTACCAGTTCCTTGGAACGAACAGTTCTAAAGAACCAGACATCCTATCACTAGAACGCGCCAGACGGGAGAATATCTGAAATACCGCGAGACCGAACGAGAGGCCGCTTCGATTATCAAGTGTTAAATATTGGGGAAGAAATCGCAGTATGTGATAAAGACAAAGGAGAAATGTTCAGGAAAGAATTTTCAAAAGTTAATAGCTCAGATAACCTGACCCTATTTAAGGGTATAGGGGGCGATTTCGGACACAGCCTAAGGCTTCAGACGAAATTAGCTATGTTATGTTAAAAAAGTTAAGTGATGATTCATTGAGTATAATTCTGGAATTTTATAACAGGGTATGGGAGGAAGGGGTTTTACCCCAGGGTTGGAAAGAAGCGTTAATTATCCCTATTAAGAAACCGGGTAAAGATCCAAGTAACCCTCTAAACTATAGACCAATAGCATTAACTTCACATTTATGTAAATTAATGGAAAAAATGATTACTGACCGGTTAATGTATAATATGGAGAAGAATAACTTTTTCTCCATATCAAAGTGGTTTTAGACTTGAAAGAGGAACAATTGATTCAATTATCAAATTAGAATCAGATAGCCTATTAGGAAAGCTTTCATCAATAAAGAAACAATAATAGCAGTTTTCTTTGATGTTGAGAAAGCTTATGATATGTTATGGAAAGAGGGTTTGCTAATTAAATTAGATCAAATATGAATAGGTGGAAGAATATATAATTGGATTAAAGAGTTTTTAACTGAAAGAAATATTAAAGTAAAGGTTGGAGATTATATTTCAAGGGAGGGAAGTATTGAGAAGAATAGGTGGAAGAATATATAATTGGATTAAAGAGTTTTTAACTGAAAGAAATATTAAAGTAAAGGTTGGAGATTATATTTCAAGGGAGGGAAGTATTGAGAATGGCACTCCGCAAGGAAGTGTCATAAGTCCTTTGTTATTTATAATTATGATTAATGATGTTTTTGCAACAATTGGGGAAAATATAAATAAATCTTTGTTTGCAGATGATGGAGCTTTGTGGCTTAGAGGTAGGAATGTTGAGTATATTGTTAATAAAATGCAAACAGTTTGAATAAATGTTGAAAAATGGTCTTATAAATGGGGTTTTACATTTTCTGTAGATAAAACTACATATATTTTCTTTACAAATAAAAGGAGAAGTATAGATTTAAAGTTGAAATTATATAAGAGTTACAACAAGTTAAAGTGATAAGATTTTTAGGTATGTGGTTTGATGCAAAGGTTACATGGAATAATCACATAAGCAAGATGGAGGGAAAATGTAAAAAGGTTTTGAATGTAATGAGGTGTATTTCTGGACGTGAGTGGGGAGCTGACAGATTGGCATTAAAAACCATTTATTCAACGATGATTAGAGCAATATTAGACTATGGATGTATGGTATATGGTTCAGCTGCTAAGTCGCAGTAAGACAAATGAGAAAGAATACAATCACAAGCTTTGAGAATTTGTTGTGGAGCTTATCCTTCCTCCCCAGTTCCAGCATTACAAGTGGAGATGGGGGAAATGCCGGTTCATCTAAGAAGGAAACAATTGATTTTGACTTATTGGGCAAGCTTAAAAGGTCAACAGGATAATCATCCAATAAAAGGATTACTTGAGACTTGTTGGGAGCATGGAAAAAGGAAAGTTAATAGTTTTGGTTGGATCATTGAAGATTTAGTGCGGGAGATGGAACTAAATGAGTACAGAGTTATTCCAACGGTAATTTTACCAACGATACCTTTATGGATTTTACCGCAACCAAAAATTGATTCGTTCTTATTGGAAGCAAGACAAGATAAAGAGCAGGAGTTACTAGAGGCAGAATTGACAAAACAATATATTGGGAATAATTATGAACAGTATGTTCAAGTTTTTACAGATGCATGTAAGAATCCACAGAATGGTCAGGTGGGAGTAGCGTATGATATTCCAAGGTTGAAAGTGTCAGGAGGGAAAAGAATATCAAATCATGTGTCAGTATTTACAGGAGAGTTGCTAGCAATTTTGATAGCAATGAATAAAATATATGAAATGGGGATAAATAAAACATTAGTATGTTCAGATTCAAGTTCGGCTTTATTATGCCTGGAAGCTCAACAGTCTGAAACTAGACAAGATACTGTTTTGGAGATCCTTCAGTTATTATATACGTTGCAGCAGATAAATAGAATGGTTCAATTCTTGTGGCACATACAGGAGTGGCAGGGAATGAGGAAGCAGACCAATTAGCTAAACAAGTAATGACAAAGGAAAATATAGATATGCAAATTCTGTATAGTAAAGGTGAACTTAAGTCAATAATTAAAAAGGGGATAAATACAAATTGGCAATTGTTTTGGGATAAAGAGTTAAAAGGCAGACATCTACATTCAGTACAACCAATGGTAGGTAGAGGAAGGAATTCAAGAGGGAGAAGAAAGGAAGATTGTGTTCTTTCAAGACTATAAGGTTGGGACATACAGGGCTGAATTCAACATTGCACATAATAGGGAAACATCCAACAGGACTGTGTGATTGGTGTGGAGTTAGAGAAACTGTAGAACATGTAATTATTCAGTGTAATGGATATACGGAGGAGAGAAGTAAGTTAATCGATGAACTTAAAAAAAACAGTGAGCACCAAGGAACGTTAAAAGAGATTTTGAATCCAGTAGGAGGTGATAGTCTGTTAATACCATTTCTAAATTATATTATTGTTATTCCTATTCTCTGGGCTGAGAGGGACTTCGGCTGTAGATGGAGGAGCTGAACACGCAGCAACATCGAAAGCTTGAGTTCTGATAGGTCTGGGAGAAGGGTCTCTGATTCAAGTCTCTGATCCATTGCTTCAGTAGATGGCGGTAATGCTCAATTGGTGATTGCGCCAATAAAAAACGAATAAGAAGAAGAGAGGCCGCTTCCTCAAAATGTAAACAGAAGTGAGTAAATGCACAGTGAGTTCTTAAGTATAACAATACATATGAGCAGGTATGTTTTAAATTATATATTTAATTATTGAATTACTTGTTTTCACAAAACATTCGCCACTTGTTTGCATTTACGCTTATTGTCGGCAGTTTTGTAAACTGTACAAGCTTACCGATTAATTAGCATGCTAGTCAGCCAGTATCTTGAGATGTATGTTAATGAATTCGTATTCTGGCCAGTGATTTGATGATTATTTCATATGCAACGGTATCGCATTCTTGTGCTTGTGGTGGAAATGTCATCTAAGTAAAATCAATGACATGTTTCCAAATACGATGTACGTTAACTTGTTTTGGTCGTATTGAAAACTTCTCTCAGAAACTCCATCGTATGTGCTGTGATGGGTTCTGCTCCGTGGCTGATAGAATGGAGACTAATGGGACCGACGAGGTGGAGAAACTGAAGTCCAAGTTAATGTCAGCATGGCACAATGTGAAATATAGTATGTAACGAGAGATCTTACACATCACTAAAATGTTAAATTTCCGTTCATCTGACAGTCTTTCACAAGTCACAAAATGATGACATACCTGTACACGTGACTAATCATGACAGTTTTTTAAAACCCTTCAAGGTTGGGTTCTTAAGTCAAAAACTGCCTTCAGCCGTAATTCTCCTGTTTTCTTGTTGGGGAAGTGCTACCACTTCAAGGCTGTGGGTAAGATGATTTAGATGAACATTTAAACCAATTTGATAATCTGTCATCCTTCACAAAGTTTTTATTTGTGTATTTTTAATTAATGTATAATATATCTGCCATTTTAAATTAATTTTTCCCCCACCGATATTCCAGGTGTATCATGTTTATGCTAACTGTTGTCCTCAGATGTTGAGAGCCCTACTGAGAGTTGTACTGCTGAGGCATTAGATGACGATGTTGTCACAGGTAATGTTGATGGATTTCGAAAGGACTTCACCTCACGAGTTTGGCTGACCTATCGGGAAGAGTTTCCTGACCTTCCAGGCTCCACTCTCACTTCAGACTGTGGGTGGGGTTGTACACTCCGGGCAGGGCAGATGATATTGGCCCAGGCTCTCTTGCTCCACATCTTGGGTAGAGGTGAGATTGGGTGATATATATATATATATATATATATATATATATATATATATATTTGTGTGTATGTATGTATGTATTTATATGTGACATTAAGAGTTAACATTTTATAGATTCTTATTTTTAAAGGTATTGTTCACCGAAAAATGAAAATTTGCTGAAAACGTATTCACCCACAGGCCATCCAAAACCTAGATGAGTTTGTTTCTTCATTAGAACAGATTTGGAGAAATGTATCATTACATCAGTGCATCTTCTGCAGTGAATAGGTGCTGTCAGAAAGAGTCCAAACAGCTGATAAGAGCGTGATTCCAGTCCATCAGTTAACATCTTGTGAAGTGAAAAGCTGTGTGTTTGTAAGAAACAAATCCATCATTACGGCCTTTAGAGTCCTTAATAATGTTTCCTCCAGTGAAAAAGTCCATCCCCTGTTGTCCTCTCACAACAAAATCCACCAACATATTGATATTTTGTTTAGAACTGTTCATTTGTAAACCGTGCTTGATCTGTGCATATTTCTCTCCTAATTCAGACGAGACTACTTTTTCCACTGGAGAAAGCAATATTATGGATAGAGGACTCAAATTTTGGCCGAAAGTTAAAAATGTCTTAATGATGAATTTATTATTGTTACAAACATGCAGCTTTTTTCGCTTTACAAAGTGTTAGATTGGATGCACTAGTGTCGGTTGGATTACTTCATTTTTCACATTTTTATTTTTGGGAGAACAATTTACGATTATAATTTTTTTTAATAAAGTGACGGTTTACATATGAGCTGCAAAAACAGTTCTGAGTTGTGTGTTGCTTAAATGTAAGTAGCCAAAGTTTTTAGCGCTTCATTTGCATAGTGAAATTCTGTATAAATGTTTCATTTCAGAGGTTGGGTATTTCAGTGTTAGAGGTTGTCACTCTCTAATGAATGAGTTCTCATATGATTGACGGAGGGCAGTTTTGTGTAATATGGTGAACAGGCCACGACATTTGCCAGTTTAATACCTTCATTCAAAAAACAACATTGAAGCATCATCCAGAGCCTACATCTATAATGAAATATGTCATTATAGAAATATCTGTCTATAAAGCGGCTAATGGCTAATAAAATATACTTATTAGCCAATTACAGGCCTTGACAAGTAGCAAGGTCATTGCCTAATGGCCCCACAGCCAGGTCCGGCACCTTTATGACCCTCAGCACTTGTACTTACACTATTTCAGACACCCACTCTGTTTGTGAGGATAAAATGTTATAAAAATGAAATATCGACTACGCTGAATATCGTAATTGGACTTTTGTTCTTAAAGCACAAGCTCCAGTGTCTATTTAAATGTAAATATCTCTGTCACTCAGAGAAATCTAGGACAAACTTTTAGGACTTCTGAAAGACTTCTGCTCCATTGTTTCTTAGTGGATATAATTTATGAGGTAATTAACAAAATAAAGATTATAATTAGACTACTGGTCAGAAAGTTTTTTTTTTTTTTTAAATACATCTTTTATGCTCACCAAGGCTCCATTTATTTGATGAAGAATACAGTAAAACAATAAAATGGAACATTATTAGAATTGAAAATTCTTAGTTTTCTGTTTTCATTTTAAAATGTAATTTATTCCTGTGATGGCAAAGCTGAATTTTCTGCAGCCATTTCTCCAGTCTTCAATGTCACATGATCCTTTTAAATACACTTTATTTATTTTTTTGATCTCTTTCACCAGACTGGACCTGGTCAGAAGCACTGACCTTGGAGCCCCTGGATACAGAGACATGGACCAGCAGTGCAGCACGAAGACTGATGGCCACAGTAGAGGCCTCCATTCAGGGGGAAAGAGCGCAGGTCACCCAGCAGCCTCTCTGTGCTGCTCAAGGAGGGGCTGAGGAGGCTGACTCGTACCTGCAAGAGGCATATCACCGCACCATTGTGTCCTGGTTTGGGGACAGACCCTCAGCCCAGCTTGGCATCCACAGTCTAGTGAAGCTAGGAATGACATCCGGAAAACATGCAGGAGATTGGTACGGCCCAGCAGTGGTGGCACACATACTCCGGTAAGAGTGCATTATAGATACTTGTGTATCTATACGTGTGTATATGTACTTGTATGTATATTCTTGTATATATTTTTTTAGTTTTTAAGTCCTTTATGTTACCCATTCCTCATTATGATGATTGTCAAATATCTCTCTTACCCTGTCACTCTTCGCTTTCTCTCAGAAAAGCTGTTGATGAAGCAGTAGATGCAATGCTGAAAGGGATAAGCGTTTATGTAGCACAGGACTGCACCGGTATGGAAAATCTAAATCCAAAATCTTTCACAGAACAATAGAAGGTCAAACATGATTTACAAAAAAATTCCAATATTTACTAAAATTCAAACAAATTTTTTATTTGAATGCAATTTTGCACTTCTGTAGAAATTCTTTATACAGCATAAATCTAGTCTTTACCATACATGATTATTTTGGGTCCACAAATCTGAAACCACTTGTAAATTTTATTTAATGAGTTTCATTTAAATTTTACATTAAGCATAATTTTGTACCACACTGTGTGTATTGTTGTTGTGTTTTTTTTTTTTTTAATGTAGGAAATTACTACTTTTATTCAGCAAAGAGTAGTAACATTATATTCCAAATAAATGCTGTTCTTTTGAACTTCATATTCACCAAAGAGTCCTGAAAAAAAAAGTATTGTGGTTTTCACAAAAATTGTTGAGCAGCACAACCATTTTCAACTTTGATAAAAAAATAAATAAATACATAAATTAAAAAAAAGGTTTCTTGTACAGCAAATCAGCATATTGGAATGATTTCTGAAGGATTATGTGACACTGAAGTCTGGATTCATGGCTGCTGAAAATTCAGCTTTGCCATCACAGGGGTACATTACATTGTAAATGTTATACAATTAGATAAAAAATATATGACTTTACAATATTACTGTTTTTATTGTATTTTTAATCAAATAAAGCATAAGAGATTTCTTACTAAAACATTAAAAAAAAATCTTACCCTAAACTTTTGAATGGAAGTATATACTGTATACAGTTTTGTTTTTCAATCCCAATATGAACAAACACTCCCAATTGTAATATTTATAAGCTAACTTACAAACATCATACTGTTGTAGATGAATCATCAATTGACACAAGTACAGTTAGATTTAGTAACAGCTGAATTTGTCCCACTTGACAGAGAAAGGACCTGTTTTGACCTCTGTGTTATTGATTGTCTTCAGTGTACAGTGCTGATGTTACTGATAGCCATTCAGGGCGGACGGGCAGCCACTGTGATCCTCAGGGACTCAATTCTGAAGCTGCCTCTGATAGTAGAGCTGTGATCATACTCATTCCCGTGAGACTCGGTGGAGAGAAGATCAACCCACAATACTTAAGCTTTGTCAAGGTGAGGCTTTGGAAGCCACCCATCACAACTACAAAGTAGATTATACAATGACAAAGAGAGAAATATTTGTTAAAGATGTGGCTATCGACTTCAATACTGTGGTCTTATCGACTCTCTTTCTCTTTTCCCTAGAGCATATTAAGCTTAGAGTACTGTATCGGCATCATTGGCGGAAAGCCTAAACAGGCCTACTATTTTGTTGGATTTCAAGGTTAGTCTTTTATAGGAGACAAAGTAAATGAATGCACGCAAAGAGAAGGTCAGTGCCATCAGAGAAGCTTATTTTATATTTCCCGACCCCATCAGAAATGCTACACCATTCATCATGCTAGGGTATCAGAAATAGCGCTTTTTTCCATTTACATAAGCAGCTTGCATAGATTTCAGAGCTACCCAGAGTAGCCCACTCTCCATCACCTTCAGTAGCCAGTGGAAACCTTCAGTTGTACATGTAGGTAGTCAATATTTACCCATTTACATTTTAGCAATTTGAAATACACTCCGCGATGATGTCTAAATGACAAGTAATACATTCTCCCTGCCAGGTTCAGCCTGCCGTCTGCATTCATCATATGCAAATGATCTAATATAATTGTGTGTTTGTAAAGGTAATTTCTCTACACCAAAATTAAATGACAGCCCCCTTTGCGGCATAAAGAATGTGCTTGTACAACCAGATTCGATTATGCAGCGTTTAATCCATCCGAGTTTAGGAAAGACCCAAAAAAATGATTGCGTTTGATTATTTGAAACCCTGCGGAGGTGGGTGACTTTGAGCTGCTCTGCATAGAAATTGGGTAAGGATATGCATTATAATAATCACTGTGTTTTTTGAATAACTTGTCTTTTGTTTTGTCCTTGCAGATGACAGCTTGATTTACATGGATCCTCATTACTGTCAGTCTTTTGTGGATGTCAGCACAAGCGATTTCCCTCTGCAGGTAATGTGGAATTACAAAAAGCTGACCGCCGCACAGTGATGTGAATTTAATAGTTTCTGTACTTTAGGGTATGAATCTGAAAGTAGACCTCCACACTCAATTACCGAACACAAGAGATTTACACATTGTTCTGTACTTTGTATCAGCTCCAACTTATTTTATATAGCTCCAACAATTTTATATTTCAGCATCATAACTTATTTTTACGCTTTTTGTGTGCTGTAGAAAGTGGCCTGGCAAAAGACAGAAATATTGGGCCATACTTTTAGCTCAGCTGTCTAAGCCTTTCAGATCTCAGGCAGAATGTAACATTTGTCAAAAAATGTGTCAAAAAGTCAAATCTTTTATTTCTGCAATCTGAACACGCATTGCTCATTTGGAACAGAGCTGGCTGACCAGTTTAACACACGTTACACTGTTGACAGATATTATGGGCGAAAATGTCTAATGCTGTAGTTGTACATTTGCATCACTGTGATTACATAAACAGAGAAACAAATGGCTTCTATTGACTAATTTTAAAGGATATTTCAATTCTTTTTCTCCTTTAAAGTCATTTCATTGCCCATCACCAAAGAAAATGCCTTTCAGTAAAATGGACCCAAGCTGTACAATTGGATTCTACTCAAAAAATGTTGAACACTATAAAAGAATTAGCACTGAGCTGTCAAAGGTGGGTAAATCTTTCAAAAACATATTTTTTAATGGACACATTTCAAAAATGTTGTTTTATATTGTTTTGATGTAAAAAAAAAAGGCATGATATCTTTCATTTTTAATCTCATTGGTGTGCTTAAAATGACAAACTGTCCAAGAAATCTTAACAGAAAAATATTGGCATTTTAAGCTGCAAAAAAGGCTGTTATTTAAATGTCTGTCAGCAGGTGGCAGCATTCAACTACGTAATTGGAAACTGTCAGACTACTGTCAATGCGTCCAGCATAGACTACTGTGAGGGGATAATATTGTGTATTATTTTGTCCTTCTTTATTATAAGTAAGAATCTGCTATATCTACCTTTTAATTTAAATAAATATATACTAAAGGTTGATAAACTGTGTTTGTTAATGTGACAGATATTGCAGCCTTCATCGAAAGAGAAGTACCCTGCATTCACCTTTTTGAAGGGACACGTGAAGGATTATGAACTTTCAATTGCTGTAGAAAAGCAAGAATGGCCTTTCATCAGGGACACAAGGACAGCAGGGACAACATCAGGGGACTTTGTGCTGCTCTGACACTTCAAACCAGTAATCCAAAACCAAGTGATACACCACAAATCAAGACTGGATCAGTCTGTATTTACGCTGTGGGTCTAAACTATAGGATTCTTTGCTACACGGTCCTCATGCCATTTCAGAAAAAGCCCATTTAAAAAGACCGCAAGCAGTGCATGAGTTGACCATTTCACTGAACTCGTACTGAAATCAACACATCTGTCAGTATGTGCATGAAAGCAAAGTTTGATAAAGAGATGGTATAGTCATAGTCTGGAGTGCACATGGACCACATTTGATTTGATTACAATTATATTTACAATCTAAACACGTTTTTTTTAACAAGAAAAACTTCATGTTTCTTTTCTCTGGGTACATGTAGTTTTTTTTTTTTTTTAACAAAAAATCAAAACGCCTTTCTAGTCTACTTTTTGAAATTTTTACATGATATAGTGATATAACGTCACAATTGCTGTAGAAAAGCAAGAATGGCCTTTCATCAGGGACACAAGGACAGCAGGGACAACATCAGGGGACTTTGTGCTGCTCTGACACTTCAAACCAGTAATCCAAAACCAAGTGATACACCACAAATCAAGACTGGATCAGTCTGTATTTACGCTGTGGGTCTAAACTATAGGATTCTTTGCTACACGATCCTCATGCCATTTCAGAAAAAGCCCATTTAAAAAGACCGCAAGCAGTGCATGAGTTGACCATTTCACTGAACTCGTACTGAAATCAACACATCTGTCAGCATGTGCATGAAAGCAAAGTTTGATAAAGAGATGGTATAGTCATAGTCTGGAGTGCACATGGACCACATTTGATTTGATTACAATTATATTTACAATCTAAACACGTTTTTTTTTAACAAGAAAAACTTCATGTTTCTTTTCTCTGGGTACATGTAGTTTATTTATTTTTTTAACAACAAATCAAAACGCCTATCTAGTCTACTTTTTGAAATTTATACATGATATAGTGATATAACGTCATAGAACTTATATTTTATGTTGACATGTTTTATGTTTTCTTAACTGGAAGGATAATGTGCCTTCACGAGTGAGTAGAAATCACTGTATCACATATAACTAAATACAGAGCCTAAATAACTCTTAAATGATGTTTGGCAGTGGTAGCCATGTTGAAAAGCCCTCTCTGCCACCTGCTTTTTAAGAAATATTAAATCCATAGCGCATTGATATGCACAGAAACTGTGCTTAATATAAGATTTAAATTTTAACAACAAAACAGTGGTATTATCCCAATATGTGAAAGGATCATTTAAGAGCTGCAAAGATCTCATTAGTCTTTGATAGCTCAGTGTGTTATTTTTTTAAGGTGTAATGGGAAACATAAACCAGCATGAATCAAGGAGTAATTTATTATTAAATTATGCCTTATTTATATAACTTCAGTTTTTTTTTTCATGGTTGCATATCATTTTAACTAACTTTTCAGCTTGACGAAATTGTACTGACATATCATTTGTTGTGATTAACTTTAATTTTTGTTACAAACACCTTTGAACCAAAGCACTCTGCATTGAACAGAACTGTAACACTAGCTCTAACACCAGTGTTCACATATTGTATTTAACTAGCGTAACTGTGTTTTCTGTTATTTATGCAAACCTATTAATTCCACCATTTGTCAATTTGAAGGGTTTTGTAATTTACCACAGTGTATTGCTATATCATACTTTAATTGCCAAAATAATTTGCACAATGAACATTTCAGTTTTATAACTGCTGATTTCAGAATTGTACAATAAATCTAATATGGTTTTTAAAAAAAAATGTGTTTCTACTTATTTGTCTGTAATTACTTAAGTTCTTCCTCTTACATTCCTTACTGTACAGCAAATTTGTTATTGACCTATTTTCAATCTTTTAACTCATCTTCCCCAACAAACACTGCAAATGAAAATGACTCACACTTGCTAACTCCCTTTCATAACCCATTCAACCAAAAGGAACAAATCTGTATCTGGTGATTATGCCATTTTCCGGGGGAAAGAAAATATCCTTGTGTTGGACTCAATGTTGCCATGGTTAATTCCTCTGTTTCTGTTCTATTTGAGCAATGCTTGTGCTATTTTCATGATAAATACAAATTCTTATATTAATAAGGTCATGGCCTTCAATTATAGGGTCTGGTTGGGGGAACAAGTTACCCTTCTGTGGGACCAAACAGAATAAGTCACTGCTTGTCTCGCCACTGCATTTCGTGAAGACAGAAGCAGTGGAGCACAATAACCCCATCGTCTCAGTGTTTTCCAGTGTCTGTGATCAGTACATTCATACTGGGCTGTATTTAGGAAACAAGGCATGGAGGAGAGAGAGGAAAAAAGGAAGTTTGGGACATTAGGGGTGAGGCAACATGCGGGCTTTTCCGTCAGTGTTACATGAAAGGGCACTTGTGCTGGGAGGCATGGCGGCTTTGAGGAGACTTTGTGTTCTAGCTGTATTTACGATGCTGCGTGTATGAATATTTGATTAATGAGCCATGCTCTCCAGGGGGGGAATGCTGTATCCCAGCAGCGGCTACAGCACCATACCAGACCTCATCGCTCCGTTATAGCACAGCTGCCAATAGAGGCATTGATTCTGGCAGATGCCTTAAAATCTAATCTGCACCAGCGAGCGAATTCCACAGATGAAAGAAGCGGAGTTCTGTGAGAGGCTTCGTTCTGCAGGCAATTTGGATTGAATAAAGTTTTCTCTCTTCTCTCTCTTTTTGATATGCATTTTGACAAGATAGGATATGACATAAGGTTTTTGCTGCAGGCTGTAATGGTGAAAGTGCAGCCATCAATGCTGAATGGACTATCAACAATCAGTTCAGTGTTTATTCCGTTTTATCCTTAATGCCATTCTTTTAGTTTCTAAGACCATCTCTTGGGGAAGCCCAAGCTAAATTAGGCCATGCAGTTCATTATTTCCTTCAGATGGAAATGGACAGACATTAACTGCATTTACACATATTATACCAAGTCAAGGAAAGTCTTCTAAAAGAAAAAAAATGCAAAATTGCAATTTTAATGTGAATGTAAGGAAATAAAATTAAAATAATTTAAATCCTAAGAAATTCATCTGTAAGGTTTAACTAGTAAAGTGTGTTGGCTTGACAAAGCCTAGTTTAAAAGTGTTTGAAAAAGAGATAGACAGACAGACAGACGGACGGATCGACAGACAGATAGACAGACAGACAGATTATATAGATAGATAGATAGATAGATAGACAGATAGATGTCAGTAGATTACTAGAGCTAAGCTTTTAACTATTTTACTGTAACTTGACTGGTGTGCCAAAGCTCACAACAGGTGTTTAGTGTGTTCCCATGTGACCGTTGATGGATTATACATGTACTTTCACATGTAAATTTACACTGACAGACAAGCAATGTGTTTGGCGTGAGCTCAGGTGGCAGCAGGGTTGGGCGTCTTGCACCAGGTGCTCTGCTGTTTGATTTATTCCCCTTCTAGAACTCTAGAATGCTGGGAATTATTCAAACAGGCACATGAAATTAAATCCTGATGTTATAGCAGTGTGGTTAAATATATCTGCTCATACATGTAAATACTATTGTGTGTAGTTTTCCTGGACCAAGCTTATTTCTTAAAAGGGATAGCTCACCTGAAAATGAAAATTCTGTCATCATTTACTCCATTTGTATGACTTTTTTCTTGTATGATTTTCTTCTGCTGAAAACACGCTATTATATTCCGAAGAAAAAAGTTTCAACTGTGTGTTTGTCCATACAGTGAATGTCAAAGACTTTCATCAGGGATGAAAATAGTGAAAAATATGTAAACTGCTCTGGGAGTATGCGCATTTTAAAGCTGGAATTTGATTTATGATTTGTACAGTATGTATGTATGTATGTATGAATTATCAGCTTTAAAATTTGGATTGAGGATTTATGATAAAAACCCACCCTGGACCCTGTATATAGATAACAGATTTAAGCAGAGTTTATTAAATTACAAAAATTACCAAATCAATAAAGAAATATATTACTATAGTAATAATATTATTGTAATGTAAAATGAAAAACTTATTTAATAATAATAATAATAATAATAATAATACTTTTGTATTATATTAGTTTAATAACTTTTTTACAAAACAGAAGTAAAATGACAACACTAATATTTATAGCTGACTTAATTTCTTACTTTCAAACATTAAACCATAGAGCTTTTATTTCGCTCACATGTATAGACAAAACCACTGAGACATTTTTCTAAATATCTTCTTCTATGTTCCTCAGAAGACAGAGGAGAAAGTCATACAGGTTTGCAATGACACTTTTTATTTCGGAGTGAAGTATCCTTTTAAATTACTGTTTTTTGTTTTGCTTTTTCCCACCACTATTGTACTATTTCCCACTACTGAGCACCTAAGCCTCCCCTGAGGAGGGTCTTTGGCCAGCCACAACCCCGTTCCCACTCTGCCGTGACAACACGGGGCGCCCGGAGTTAACATTTGGATAACAGATGTGTGTGCCTGTTTTCATATGCCTTTCAGGTGACAGGACATCACAGAGGCTGTTTCTTGCATCTCTTGGGCTATATGGAGCAAACACTTGTTTCCTCATTCCCCTCTCCTCTCAGGCATGGCCGACCCCCTGTCACGATTTACTAACCAAATCCATCCAGAGCTGGCGGGAGCAAAGGCTTGAAAGCAGGGGATATTGCCTGTTGTTGGGCCTGTCGAGTCAGCTATGTGTGTTCCACAGTTGAGATGGAGGCTTTGGAGGGGGTTGGAGTATCGTTAATGCACACACAGACATTCATTCCAATGAGAGGAGACACTTCACACCACAGAGAGGCACAACATCTATCTCACAGACACACTTTTGTCATCCAGTGTTCCTTTGCAGTCATAAAAACATATCCAAGGTGTACTGTCTGTGCATTTTAGTCAAAGTTAGCACTGAAATTCTCTTCCCAGGTGCACAGATGAAATCATGTTGCTTGTCTCATCACCTCAGGCTCCATAAGGAAGCAAGACACAGTAAAACTCTGCCATTAATTAACAGGGATATGACAGTAATTGCAACAGTGAATAAACTTAATCAGCGTCTCCCCTAAAATGTCCACTTGATGTTACAATGAAACCTCTGCAATAAAGGGAAAACGGAGAGAGATAATGACATATTGTTGTTTTAGCCTATAAATTTAAAGCGCTAAATGATGACTGTAAACATAAACATGTGAAATGCTAAAAAGTGAAAAGTTCATATACAGAGCTAAAAAAAAACTGATCACTTGAGTCACTCTGAATATCAGTGTGCAACACCTATAGAACAGTGGTTCTCAACCAGGGGTCCGGGGCCCGCTAGGGGGCCTCAAGATTACATAAAAAATTTAAAATAAGAAAAAAACAGCATTAAAATAAGCTAAACAATGAAATATCAAGATATACCTTATTAATTTACCCCTTAACAGTTTTATTTTCTTTCTTTGAAGAATTATGGTTCCTATACTGTCTAGAAAAACCTGGATATATGAGGTAGCCTAATTTTTAAAAGTGTTATTTTTAGACTTGGAAAAAATCATTAGACTCCATAGACATCATAGGCAAATTTTTATACTTATGTCATGCTCTAAAATATTTAATCAGGTGTAAAAGAAAAAAAAAATGTATCCTTAATTCTCATACAGCAAACAACTGGGAAAAAATCATGGGGCCTTTTTATTATCGTTGTGGACAAGGTTAATAACCACTGGCACAGAAGCAACTTTTAACATTTGTTTACGTCTTAGTCTTTTCTAATGGCAATTAATGGATTTGCTTAATATAAAAGAATTAATTAAAATGCTAATACTTTATACTGAAGTATTTTAAGCGACTTCAAATGAGCAAGAATGTTGTTGTTCCAAATATTAAGGAAATCTGATTTATACAGATTTATACAACATTTCAATAAACAAAAAGTTGATGTTGAGGGACTTATATTTTAGAAACAATATTTTCAGTATCAGTTCTATTTTTCCTTCGCCAAAGAAAATAGTTCCAAACAAAGTCAAATCAGTATCAATCGTTATTGGTGCCTTTAAGCAGTGAAGTTTTTTTTAATTTTTATGAATCAGTCAATGATTCCAATTCATGCCTACTGCCATACCAATGTAAACTGCAGAAAGGATCACTGAAAAATCTCCACCACTAATGTACAGACTGTCAGCTTTTGGATTAAATATCAGTATTCTTGTAACATTGCCCAGCCAATCAAATCCAAGGACCAGAAGAAACTGTTGTTTAAACAAGAAAACAGGTAGGCTGTATATTGTCCAAATGATTGTACACAATATAACAGTCACGAGTGCCTTATTGTTCAATTAAAATATGAATAACAACATTACAACAAAGAAACATCAACAAACTTTTTAAATCTAAATGTAAATACAGGATGGGCACACTCTGTTAAATGCAAAATACCCTTTACTTATTCACAAGGGGGACTAAAATAGCATCCTACAACGAAAAGGAAAAAAACATGTATCTATTAATGATCCATTAGTCTGTGCTGCTGAAATATTGGCCTTCTCAACACATATACCTATATACTAAAAAAGGCCATTTAAAATGATTCAGTGGCCCTGTGTGGGGGCATTAATTTTCTGTACTAAAAATATATTTTTAAAGCAGGTCTCCGTCCCTACTTTTTCTGGTGTGCGATGCATAATGGATTTCCATCTAATCCATTATGGCTGTGGCTTCTTGCCTCACCAAGGTTTTGTCTTTTTTAAATGAAGTTTTAATAAAACACGACCGAGGGTGTCCAAGGTCAATTATAATCTGCCTTTCCCCAGGTACAGATACTTGTGCTTAGTTAAGCATAATATCTGTCAGTCATAGACCAGTAATCCATAATGTCTGAGGAGGCAAGCGAAGGCTGAAGCGATCTAACAGAAATGTTTTTGCGTGTCAGTGCACGCATGTTGACTATTTTTCCCTTTGACTGGCAAGTAAGGTCGACATTTCCTGTTAACAAGTGGACAAAGAGGCTCATTTCATCCCCATCATTTACAGTGCGTGTCAGCTTTGGGGAATATATCTCTATGCATCATGAATAGCTTGAGTCAAGACAGAAAATGGACGGGAGATATTCAATATTGAGGCAGAGAAAGTGTATGTGATACTGTGGTCTGATCTCCTCTTTGAGAAATATTTGATTTAGAACTACTTTAGTATTTACCTATTACCATATACCTATTAAACTAGGCTTTATTATTAGAGCTTTAGCTTCCTAAATACTATCAAAAGCCTGCTCAAAAATCAGCTAAAACCAGCTGTTCCAGGCTGGTCATAGCTAGTTTGCAGACTGGTTTTAGAGGGGTTTGACCACTTCTTTAGCTGGTCAGGCTGGAGCTAAAACCAGCTGAACACGGGATACCCCTAAAACCAGCTACTTCCAGCTTAGGCCGGGTTTATCATTTTTGTTTTGTTTTGTTTGTTTGTTTTCCCAGGCTAAAGCTAATGGCTAATTTAGTAAAGCTTTATAGTTGCTACAGCAGCAACTGAACACTGAAAACAAACCATTTTGATCAATTTGGCACCAGATTTTGGGCAAATTTATGGATAAAATTTATTAGCTTTATTAGCTTTTGGCCTCTAAATACTATCTACTACCCTTACGAAAATTAATTGTGACCCTCGACCACAAAACCAGTCTTAAGTCGCTGGGGTATATTTGTAGCAATAGCCAAAAATACATTGTATGGGTCAAAATTATAGATTTTTCTTTTATGCCAAAAATCATTAGGACATTAAGTATAGATCATGTTCCATAAAGATATTTTGTAAATTTCCTATTGTAAATATATCAAAACTTAATTTTTGATTTGTAATTTGATTTGCAAAAAGTTGTAAAATTGACACTTAAGACTGGTTTTGTGGTCCAGGGTCACAATTATGGTTTTATTATAGTAAAAGTGTAGTAACCATGGTTTTGGCAAATTGATTGTATAGCCACAGTTTTACTACAAATACCATGGTTAAGCTATGGTTAGAGTGGAAAACAATGGTTAATTTGTGGTTACAATGGTTTAACTATTAACCATGGTTTTTAGGTTTTATTTGAAGTAAAACTATGGATAATTTTCATAAGGGCTAAAACTAATAAGGCACCAGATTTTTGCCAAATTGGATTTGTTAATATGATAAAATTACCTGTTAGTTTTTTTAAATAAGCATGTTTAAGTAACAATGCAAGTATATATGTGCAAGTATTTGCAAAAATATTTTCCTTTAGGACCTTCATCCTCACCAAAAATCCCCTCTCTCTCCCCTCTTCTCACTCCTTGCTATGTGCAGATGGGTCTTTGACAGGTCTACAGCTGTTCCCCTAATTGTTCATTAAGTGTTCTATTGATTCCCTGATTCACAGTACATGTGTGTTTCAGACTAGCTCTGGTCTGAAGAGGCAGACCCACACATCTAGCCCCTGAGATGACAGAACCGGCTCAAGCCGAAAATGCAAGCTGTCACTTTCGATCCAGCCTGTTCCCCTCTGAGGACGTGTCCAGGATTGCCTCTGATCACCTGCTAGCTTTTTATTAGCTAAACTTTTAGCATCAATCAATTAAAGTGGGGGCAGTAGCATGAAAAAATATTTAATTCCTTGTTAGGCCAGCCCGTGCCTCAAATTGCACCTGGCTGTTGAGAGGCTTTACGTGAGTGTTATCAGTGCAGGGAATCAGTTGCGATTACATGGAGTTTACGTGCCACATTCGGGGAGGGCTAAAGCAAGATGGCGTACATATGGCTTCCCCGTGCAGAGAATGGAGAGAGAGAGAGAGAGAGAGAGAGAGAGAGAGAGAGAGGCTCTTGCTCATCCCCGCCGTCGACTCGAGGCAATTTTTAAAGAGATAAGATCATCTCCAATTGTGGATTGTGGCAGTCAAGCTGGTCTCTCCTCGGGCTGATCCAGATTTAATCTCCAGACGGGGCAGATCAGAAACACGGATGCCCTTACAGGCTGACCATAAATCTCCTGCCTAACAAATAGACCTTGATAAAACTGTAAAAGTTATTTAAATTCTCCTAATAGACAGATTTATCCATCCTGGTGCTCTTGGCATGCCGTGCTCAGTCAATGCTCGGTGCAGCCTCTTTGACAAAGTCATCTTTTCCTATTTCATCTTTGCAGATAAAAAGAATGGGGTGAACAAGATTAAAAACAGACGCACACTCTTGGAAGAAAGGAGATGTATTCCTCATATAAAACTGAGAGAAAGATATAGGACATAACAGTGCGTCATTTTCTCCTCACTGTGTATGTAAGAGATAACAATTGCAACTGTGGTCAAGAATAGAAATGAAAAATGTCCTGAACAGACAGGAAGCGCTTATGTCTCAGTCTACAATTTGGCTTTAAGATTGGATGTACTTGGACTAAGTCAGTTAGTGACTTAGTGGTCTGTGTGTATCTGTATGTGTGGACAGGACTCTAATGCCACTGAGGGACTGATAATGTTCTCTGTAAAACACAATCACTCACCCCCGCCTCCTCTTTAGATTAGTCTCCAGGACCCCAATCAATACCACACAGCCCGGTGACTTATCATCTTGTTCTGTGCGACATATCCACACCTGTTTTGTAATAATGGATTAGCAGTGGGATGGTGGTAATCCAGTGGTTAAGGAACTGGGATCATAATACAAACTTGACTGGTTTGATCTAGTGAAGAGGGTGCTTAACTGTAAGATAATTTATCAAAAGTTTTTTTATTATTATTATAATATATATATATGTATGTATATATTATGATGATATTTATTCCATCATGTTGTTCCAAAGCCATGCAACTTTATTTCTTCCAAAAAACACTAAAGGAGATATTTAGAAGAATGTCTAAGCTGGTTTTGTCATGCAATGAAAGTGAATCGGAAGGTCACCGTTCACGTTCCTGTGTTATTTCACTATTATTTATATTCTAGTATTTATTAATATTTTGAATTAATTATAGCTTTTATTTTTATATTTTCAGTTTTCATTTTTATTTTAAAGTTTTAGTAATTGTGTTATTTAGTTCGTTGTATTTTTTTTCAGTTTAAAAAAAACATTTATTTTAAAGCTTTAATTTATCTTTATATCAGTTTAATTGTGGTCATTTTAGTACTTCAACATATTTTATTTGTGTTAGTTGCCAAGGCTACATTTCTAATTTTCATTCAAGTTTTTAAAGTTTAAGTTTTTCATCTAATATTTGTATTTTATTTTAGCTTTTTTTCAAATAACCAAAATTATTTTTAATAGTTTTGGTTAAAAATAACAACACAGTCACTTTTATTTCAGCTTGAGTAAATGACAGGTTTTTAATTTATTTATTCATTAATTCCTTAATTCATTTATATATTTATGTATTTATTTATTTATTAAAATTTTGGGGTGAACTGTTCCTTCAAGAAAGCTAACACTAGGGCTGGGTTTTGACACAAATTTCAGATTCGATTCGATTCTCATTCACAAGCTTATGATTCGATTCGATTCCCAATTCGATTCAATATCGATTATTTTGGATATATATCAGGTACACATGCCAAATTTTCTCAAGGAAAAAAAATTCTCTTAACTAATGCTGTAAAATATACATGAGAGTCAGTACTATACTATAATATTGAAGGTTAAAACTGGCAGATTGTTTTAGGCTGTTTAAATTACGCTTAATGAAGTTTTTAATAATAAAAGTTACAATTAGGCCTACATAATAATTCTACTTAAATTAATTTTTTTAAATATAAACAAATTGGCTGTCATAAAAAATATAAATTAAACATTGAAGAACAGTAAAAGTTATAATAGATATATTATATGGTGCATACATTTAGCAAAATGCCCCTCTCTACAGTTTATTTTTCTCTCCGATTAATGAGTTTATGGTCAGCGAATGTGACGTTACGTGATATACAAGCCGTTATATTGAGTCTTTGGGTGACTGAAACACTGATTGAGCGATAACATGAGACAGGATACGGATTGTAAAGTTGTACTATTTCTTTTATACTTACCTTCGGATGTTTAGTCATGTTTATTTTGTGCTGAAACTGGTATTAATGTGGAGGAGATGATCAGTTCATGTGCCTCGCGCTGCCGCTTTTATTGAACTGAGGCGCTACAGCGATCTGTCACTCCACATTAAACAGCGCCAAAACGGCATTTATTGTTTAAATACTGCAATTCAACGGACAGAATTTGAAATATATTAAAATATATAATAAATATTAAAAGTACCAAAGCACAATGCTTATTGCGATTTATTGGATGGGAGGTGCCCTTCAATGTTCCTTCCATCAACTGAAAACAGGCTAGAATAATCGATTCTTGGGATTTAAGAATGGATATCGAATCTTAAAATTTTGAATAAATTAAAATCGAGATATCTATATTTTTTGCCCAGCCCTAGCTAACACTACTAAATGCTTATTACATAAATTATGAGAAGTACAGTATAGGCTTGACTATTGTTGTTTAGATCACAGACAGTACATCCAAAACCATTTAGGCCTAGGCATTTTGATTTGTGTGCTTTTCCTCTTTATAACTTTGGTCACTGCAGCAGACTCTCAGTGCTGAAGGCCGTGAACTTTTTAGGTTGCTAACTGCAGCACCCTGAGCTGACCACACACTCTCACACACACACTTACAGAATGATAGGTGGTCATGAACCATTGCTCTATGGCCTTGCTTGCCTTTGCAGTTTTGTGGCAATACTTACAAGGCCTTTTGATTCTTAACTCTTCCTTGCCAGCTCTGTTATAAACTGCTCCACAAATTATAAAGAAAAGAAAAATGAAAGGTTGGCACATTTTTTCGATGTTATCCTTTACATTTCCACATGAGCTGACTTTTGGTTCTGTTTTCTTCACAGTATGTACAGTAATATTATGAAAGTGTGTAAACGGGTTACCCATATTTTTTTTCAGATAATAATAACCGACCGCATACTAGTAAGAAATACAATTTACAACTACATTAAGTTATGCTAAACGATGCACAAATGTCCTAAAAATTAAATAAAAATCATTGTATAATTTTATCAGTAATTTAATTAAATCATTTGGTTCAAAGTTTACTACTTGATATGTATATCCTTGTAAATGATCACATAAACATATATTATTATTTTACATTATATGCCTTAAGTATATAATACCAAGTTCACAGTAAGTACAGTAATATAATGATGTAGTGCATAAACAGGTTACGCATATTTAATCAATACTATTATCTACTTATGCTTACTAGTAAGAAATACAATGAACAATTGCATTAAGTTATGTTAAACAATGTACAGATGTCCTAAAAATCAAATAAATATAATTTCATTTTAATTTAATAGAAATCATTTTGTTCAAAGTTTACTACTAGATATGTATTTCCTTGGAAATATATATATATATATATATATATATATATATGGAATTATATTATATTGTATTATATATTTAATATGAATTAAGTATATTATAATACCGAGTACAGTAACACTGTGCAGTGTCCAAGTTGCACAAATAACAATTAATAACAACAAGAAAAAAAAAACAATTATATATCGTGTTTCTGAGCAAGAAAAATCAAAGAGCTTTCTATGACATGTGAAACACGCTGTTATACATATAAATGACGTGGTTCAGTGGAACATAATCATCATTGCAAACTATCTAAAAAAATTCACATTCAGCACTGAGATCCAATGAGGTGGAAGTGTTGCCCCGTTAGCCTTTTTATCAGGACTGACTACATGATGAGATCATTCCACTCTTTCTGTCCTTAGTTTCATATGTTGCCCTCTCTGTACATTCAGCATCCCCAGGCTAACCTGGGCTGTAGTTAAGTAAATACTCACATTTGCACTCGCACCCACACAAACAAACACAACTGCTCTAATGCTGAGTGCATGGGCTGATTGGGGCTGATCTTAAAGAGAGCACTCCAAGCCACTGTTTACCAACATTTCAGTTTCTATGGCTCATCTATCAGAGACTGGAATAAAAGAGCGGTCAGAGGGGTGTTGGACTTGTCTTTAACCTTGATGATGTTTCCAGTGAGGCCGTATAATGGGCCTCTAATTGCTTTCGCGGAGAGGGGGATGTGTTGACATTTCCTTTTGTGCTGGCAAGAGGCTGCGGCTCGAACCATTATGCTAATCCAACCATTATATATCCAAGGCTATTTATGGGCCTGACACAAGTGATGTTGCAGGTAAAGGGCTGTGAAATGGTCTGTAAACAGAAGGAATTGATTTCTGGGCTCTAGCGATAGTCACAGCCTCTGAACAGAGAAAGACTTGCCATCTTCACACTCGTCCGAGCCCTAAAATTGCCACAGACGGCTTCAGCAGGCCTGTCTGTTGCATGGCATAAAAACAGGAAATGTGAGAGCAGATCAGCTGACTGTGTGTAGAAATCCGACCACATTCAAAATAGATTGATAGGCGCTTAAACAATGTGCATGTATTTTATGAGTGCGCTGTGTTTTGGAACTTCAATTCCAGTTTTAATTCAAATGACTTAAATAAAGGAAAGAAAAAGGTGCAGTTTATGTTGATGTTATTGGATGCTTTCCTGCCATTGCAGAGTATATTGAAATGAATTCATTAAATTTCATTTTTATGACCAGCTTGTAACAAACACCGTGAATTCCAAATTCATTTAGCCCAGTTTCTGTTCACTGCCCTGAGAAGATTGTAAAACATCCTCATTGTTAATAGAAGAACTGTACAGAATTACACTGTCTGCTAACCTCCACCAATATTTCTACAGATTTTCATCTCTGAAAGTATTTTTATATATCATATCATGGCCAAAATCTTGCCTTCCTGTTTTTTTTCTTCTTTCCTGAATAAGAAAAATGTTAATCTGATATATCTAAACAATGTGGCTTTTTCAATGTTATTGTTTTTGTCCATAAACATATTTATTTATCTTTTGAATCTGTGACACTATTATAGTGCTTAATAAAAAAATTAAATCTTACTTATCCCAAACTTGGTAGTGTATCACAGTTTTGACAAAAATATTAAGCAGCATTGATACAATGATAATAATAAGAAATGGTTCATAAAATCAGCATAATAGAATGATTTCTGAAGCATCATCATATGACACTGAAGACTGGAGTTATGATGCTGAAAATTCAGATTTGCCATCACAGGAATAAATTACATTAAAAAAATCTAATTGAAATCAGTTATTTTAAAGTGTAATAATATTTCATATGTACATATTTCATATACATACATACATGTGTGTGTGTGTAGTATACACCTAATATGTATAACATGTATGTTATGTATTGAATCTAATTTATTATGTTTTTATATAGATTTTTATATTTGGTGAAACAGATTAGGTTAACTTGAGTGATATTTGAAAAACTGACACCACACACAAATAGAATCCAGCACCTTATTCAACATAACTGTCAAAAGCAGGGTGTCTGCCTTAATTACCTCGATCTATATGTGCTAAAATAATAAATCTGCTGGATTAATCTAGCCAAAGCTCCAGCATTTCCCTGGTAAGATAGAATTTTAATAAGAACTACAAGGCTAATAAAAGATAGCGCTGTCATAATCAATCAGCCAGACCAGTGTCAGCCTCGCACACTCTCGCACACACACACACACACACACACACACACACACACACACACACACACACACACACACAAACGGCAGGTAAGAACCTGGCTTCACAATGAGGCCCCTGAAAAGGAACATTATGCTACAAATAGTTTAATTCAATATAACTATTAAAAAGAAAAGAATTTACCATATTATGTATCGCCTCGAACTATATTAAAATGAAAACTATGATAATAAAAAAATAAAACCAAAAATCACACACACCACTAAAAGGAATCAAATTACAGTGCTGTATAATAAATAGTCTATTTTCTATGGTCCATCATTCTTGATACCTCCTCAGGTAGAGTCTAGTGAATTTCCACACTGAGATTAACTTCTGAGACCAGCGGCAAACCTGCATTCTCTCTCTATTCAGCGTCAGCCCCAAAGGGACACAAGACAGATTTGCATCTCTGGTGGTGTCCTCTGTTGCTACCTGCTGTTAATGCATTATTGTGATGAGGATGATCTCTCAACAGCATCCTCACGGCACTTCCTAGCGAATATAGGCACACACACCCAATATGAATGTATGTAAATAGTACAACATCTAAATCAGCAGTGCTAAACACAAAGAAATAAGAGGAAGATCCGAGATATAAAACCAGAAAAGGACATGCGTTTGTTTACCGCTACAGAGGTCACTGCAGGTACGTGGACTCACCTTTCCCTCGTCCCCTACATGACTGACCCGGTCTCGCTGATTATCTATTATCTTGTTATTGGACATAAATTTTACAAGCTGTTGAGAGTGTGGCAAAATCAATACCTTTTAAATGATGTTTATGTGTGATTAACTGTTAATATCCTCACAAATTATTTAATATAATAAGGTCATTTGTCTTTCACATGGGCTCGGTACCTGGCAAAGAATAATAGAATAATAAATGAGGACACTAGTAAAGAGGAGATTTTCAGATGCTTTCCCCAGCTAGTTTTATCACCCATATCCTCTTTACAGCCACAAAGCAGCACTATGGTTATTTTATGCAAGTAATAAAATTAGCCCGAGATGGAATTAGCAGACTCGGGGCTCTTTATAGGTCAAGCCGGTGGTTTATGAGCCTGTGACTCCCTCACACTATTGTCAAGAGGCTAGTTAGAGGGGTCTTTAAGCATGATTTAATATGTCCATGCCTCGGAAAATAGTTAAATAGCTAATTAAATGGAGGAGTTAATTTACATATTAATTGACCTTCCAGTAATATTTATATTGATACCTATATGAGAAGCCCTTGTCTTCACTGCCTTTCATCATAGTTAGTCTGAGCAAATATGGTGTAACTTTTTTTGTTTAAACTCAAGTTGCTCTTTATCGGTGTCGGAAGCTCGCGCCAAGGCGCTCCACGCAGCTGGTGAGGGGCTTGTGTGGCCCTGCCGCCTTTTGTTGTCCAATAATGGGATGGTGCCATAAACAGCCTTTTGAAACGGTCTCAAGGGTCCTCCAGAGGAGAGCTGCATGGGGAATGAATGAATGAATGGACACTGGCAGAGGGTGGGGACATGCTGAGAGGGTTTTCTGGAACACTGCCTGTGTCAAAGCTACTCTTAATTATAACACTGATCGCTAATCAGCCTCTGTGTTGAACAGTCCCCTGAGGCATATCATTACCTCGGCTTGTCAAGAGCAGGCATAACATTTTAGCTGCACTTATACGCCAAGGTTATCTATTGCCCTCGGTGCTCCAATTTTGTTGTTTGTTGCTTTGAAACACAAAAATAATGGAATTGTCTATTCGGGTTAACTAAGCTTACGTCAAACTTTTGTTTTTCCAGGAATATGAAGTCTTAAGTTGAAGTAGCGTCATCGGCTGCTGTTGCGCCATGAATGTTAATGTTTTGTGCTAACAATGCCTTGACAGTTCTGATTGATACATTGTTTGTGTCTAACTCTTTTTGCTGCTTATATTGTGCGACTGGCAACTGTGTTCTGGGGGTGTATCATTAGTCACCACTTGTCCCTCTTTTTTGTGTCCACCATTCTATTCAGACAATATACTATCTAAAGGATTAGCATGCTGGCCATATTGGACAATAGAGAGACTGAATGGATCTCTAAAGCCTATGTAAACTGCAAATGTGGTGACAAATCGAGCTGAAAACTTGGGGTGTCTTGATATTTTAGCTGAGACGATGATGGTTCTGACACTACAAACAATTGTACATATTTTGCCCTTCAAGTCAACATGAAGTCAAAATCTATCCTATATTTACTTTATATTTAATACACTTGACTGGATTCATGGTAAATGTTAGATAATGTTATTCCAAAGAAAAAAAAATGTTGGGCTTCATAATATTTCATTAAAATGTAGTAACGTTTCCTCTGAAATGATTTTCCTTTTCTGCTGTCACAGATCACACTGTCTACTGGTTAATGTTTATAAACAGACATTAACTACTTTTATTGTATTGTATTAGTAAATTCACATTCGGTCTGTCTCTCGGTACGTGATACGAATTTTGCAAAAATCCATTAAATTCTTGATATATAAAATCTAGGAATATATGAAATATGAGTATTATATAATTTTAAGTTATATATCTTCTTTTTTTAGTTTTACAAATGTATCAGTTGATACTGATATTGGATATTTAATATGCTCTTTTTCCTTATTTTTACATTCAGATAACCTTTGCCATCATCTAACACTCACTTAATCTTTAACAACATTGCTATTTTAATAACAATTGTACAGCTTAAATATAAAAATAATTAAAAAAAAATACTAAATGTAATATTTAGCAAATCTCATATACATTTTTTCATATTGCACATTATAATGTAGTGATACCTAAATTCACATGAAATTTAGATTGATTTAGTATTTAATTTTTTATATTTATATAGACTAAATAGTACAAAATTTAAATATTGGCCATAACATGAAAATAATTATTGACTTACTGGCATCAGACAGACTTTTCAGTGGAGAATATCAGTGCATGCATCCCTGATAAAATCAAGTCATGCACAATTTTTGTTGAATATCCAAGAGTTCTTTATTTTCGTCCTGGAAACGGTATTTAGATTCAGTGTGTAAAAGGAATGGTCTATATTGTGAATTATCTTAATGACCCTAATGAATGTGTGGGAGACTAAACTGATGTTACAACTCCTCTTCATTAGATCACACTCCTGCTGGTCTTCACAAAGGTTGAGAAATGTCTGATTCTGAGCCAGCTGCTTCAAACAACTTGCTCCACACCAGACACTATAGGCGACTCCATTATGATGCTTAGCAATTACTAAAGACACCTGTATATCTTCATATATAAACACAGGAACATGTCAGTATCATATTTAGATGAAAAAAAAAAAATTTTGTTCCACTCTACAAAAACTGAATGTTAGTCCAATCTTTTAATTCAGTTTGGTGAGCCAAAGTGTAAAGTGCACTGATGGATGTACAGCCATTTGACAAGACAGCAATTGCTGCAGCAGTGCTTAGAAATAAATTCAGTGGAGCTACTGGGCTTCAGTCCAGCCTTTAGCCCATGGCACGTTTGTTATTGCTATAGTGCAGGCTCTTAGCGGTGAGGATGCTAACAGTAGCTATATGGAAGTCAGAGGTTCTGGCTAGGGCAGAGGGAGGGGTGGATGGGGGTTTGCTGAATGTGTCAGCTGCACAGGAACAATAATCGCAAGCCTGATCACTGGACCGAGCATCCAGCCTTTTTCACTGAATAACTCTATAAAATGGACACCTGCCACAGCGGCCACATGCATCACTGGGGGCCCCTGTGAACGCAAGCCTGCACAATCGGCCGTGAGTCATGGCTAGTTGCCCACAGATATATCAGATGTGAGCTTCTCCGGTGCAGGGTTCAGCACCCCAGCCAAATGTTGGAGTTATTTGTTCTTGTCATTAAACTAAACTTTATTGTGACCCTCTTAGGCTGTTATTGCACTGGTAGCACTTCTTCTGAGCTGGACTTTATCATTCCCACCATCTATGAATCTCCCAGGTTTTGCCACTGCACTTCAGTGAGCAATAATTCCTAGGCGCCCTCACACTGGGGCGGGCAGGAGCGAGTAAGAGCAAAAGGGACACAACAGATATGACAAGACGTTTTCTCCCCCTTTGCTCTAGTCTTGATTTGCAATTTAATAAAACTTTCAAAGCATGGCCTATAGTCAGCCGTTTTTCCATTGCATATGTGTGTGCTCAGTCCTTCAGCCTTACAAACAGGGTTTGCTAGACACGTTTATTAAATGTTTTGTTCTACATCAATGGCCATTTAAATGTACATATTGAGAACAGTAATAAATAACACACAGGGTTATTTGAATACACTGAATTTTGCATTGTTAAACCTGGCAAAGATTGACAATAGTTAACTGAAACAGATTAGTCATTGTAACATTCATTGCAATTAATTTAAATACACAAATAAATAAATTGAACTGTGCCTGTTTTTAACTCAACACACCCAGTTTTAAATGTGTGTTCAAATGTGGCGTTCATGGTGCGACATGCTGAAAAATAGCTACATAACTATTTATACATATCCATCCATCCATCTATCTATCTATCTAGATAGAGATTAAATGTTGGATTAACATTTTAAATAAATTAATATTTAAATGTAAATCATTTTTTATTTATTCACAGCCCTAGTAAATGTATTATATAAATGAACAAGCAAAATAGCAAAACTGGATAACCGATTATCTCTTTTTATTGTATGAATACATTATAATGTATTTCTATCATTCAACCTCCCCTGTGTTTTGAACCACTGTATACCTTAATGACAACACATTTCAGTAAAAGAAAGGGGATACATCCATTTTTGTGAGTGCAAAATAGGAAAACATCCAGGAGAAACAGTCTATGCTATCTAGAGTATTTTCCAAAGGTTCTAGAAAGATACAATGCGGTCAAAGAAAATATAAACTGCAGATAAACGAGGTGACATAAAACTGCAGTCCATGTCCTGTCATACTTGGGTGCTTTCCAAGTCAGGAGAGATAGAAAGAGCGATTTAATTTACCAGATATGAATAGCTATCCTATCTTACTTACCTGTAACCTTACAGGGCAAATATGATCATATCCAGGTGCAATTAAATAAGGCTGAATGACAAGATTATCATTATATGTATAGAATGACACTACAATGTGACTTCGTAGACAGAATCTGACACCCTGTAAAAGCCTAAAATGTTTCCTCTTCTGAAATTACATTAGTTATGCTAGAATGGTTCATCCACTTGGTAAGTTTCTCAGACAGCACTGCTTTGGCAGATAGCCCTTCACTTTCCCTGTCACCTCTTTACCAATCAGGTAAAAACGGCAAGTTTTTGCTCTTTAAGATGGCGGGACATAACCTGTCCATGGAACATAAATGTGTCAGGTCTTTTTGTCTAAGATGAACTGAGCCCTGCATGCTCGCCTTCATAAAAA
>NW_015505317.1:1558237-1564182 GCF_001515645.1 Sinocyclocheilus grahami | reverse complement strand
GGGGGGGGGGGGGGGGAGGCCATTATGCAAAAGAGAGCCACGCAAGTAATCTGCACCTTGTCTGTCAGGCTCAAAAGACAAAGAACACACAGCCAGACGGCCCGGATTGCTTCTTAAGAAACCCTTGCATACAGACGCCATGATGGATTCTCATATTTTGACTGTTAATGTGTTTGAATGAAAATTATTTATACATTTCCGCAAGGCTTGAATGCATGCTTAGTGATTACTGTCTACACATATGGAAGTGGCGGTATCTGGGAAACGTATTGCCAGATTAAGGCCTGATTGCAGATCAGAATGAGTCCTGCATGGACTGCTTTGCCCGACTAGATGACAATTCTGATCCCTGACAAGACTTCTTCTGTTATTAATGCACTCTGCTGCGCAAATGCGGCGACCGTCTGTGTGCGAAATGCTCACGTGGGGATTGTGCTTGGTGAAGGGTGTTTAATACATTCTACCATGGACGGGAAGAGGAGATCCTTGAGTGTTTTCATCCACGAGCTGATCAAAATAGAATCACATGTGTGAGATCTACATGCGTGATAATAATACGGTCAGCGTCAGGCATTTATCAGCTCACTGAATCTCTGGAAAAGATGAGAGGAGAATGAACCACCGAGGAGAAGACAGGTGGAGGGGAGAGAAAGAGGAAAAACAGATTACTTTTTCATCTAACATATGCACAGATGCAAGGTCTCTCACACCCTTTTATGCATGCATTCTTCATAATGGTGCTCAAATCATGTCATGGGATTCCTGTGTTCCTCTATTTAGCCTTTCTGAGGTTATCAGTAGACCCCCGGAAGTCTTTTGCATGTGGAGGCGCAATTGGCACATTTTTTTTTTTAAATGAAATGGTACTTTAAATATTAAAGTAAAGCCATCGGTAGGTAGTCACTGAAGCATACATGCAACTGATTCATTCATTTAGAAAAGTCACTGGCTGCATCCAAAATTACATACTTGCTGAGTAGGTACTTCTTTTGAATAATTACTGTGCCACTTGAAAAGTAAAAGTATGTTCTGTGCAGTATGAATGCGTGTTGTATGATTGTAATCCGTGTATTTGCCATGTTGTCACTGTCATGAACCTACTGTTTTATGAATACTGTGAATTCGGACATACTACTCTTGCCACATTGTTTTTGGCTTACTATATAGCAATGAAGTGTGTGATTTCAGATGCAGCCACTGTCTTTATGAATGGATCATTAATTCATTGACTCATCCAGTCGGTTCAAAAACACGGATTCATTCTGTAACAAAACACCGCTGTGTGGACTTGTTTGGAACTAGAGCAAAACAGACAATATTGTGTTTAAAATGTAACCCACAGTATTAAGTTCTTGGTTTCTGTATATAATCAATATCATATTTGTAGTCATGCTGATATTCTTGTGGGGTATATGTGCTTGTGTGAGCAAGATAAACAACAAGACAAAAACTTGTACATCATTAAAACTACAATTACTACAATTACAATATTATCGTAGATGATACATAGGCTATCATCGAAATAGTTCACTCAAATTATGTCATTATATAGAGTTTTAAAGTAGAATGTAAAGCAGAAAGCGTCAATTTCTACCTGTACCTTACACAAAGTTGTCTGGCTTCAGATAACTTTGCTCAATTTGTAAGTAATACTTTTGTGATGTTTATGATACATAAACTGCATATCAGCACGCACAGGTTCAGAAGTGTGAATAGGACAGAAAACAAGATTAGCTGACTTGATGTGTCATACAATTTGGAGCTTGACAGCCTGGTCCCCATCCACTTTCATTGTGTGGAAGAGAGCAGCTCAGACATTCTGCTAAACTTTGCCTTTGGTATTTCATGTAAGAAAGTAAGTTGTATTGGTTTCGAATGACATGAAGGTTAAAAAAGGATGACATAATTTTCATTTATGTGTGAACAATCCCTTTGAATTAAGGTCTACAATTGAAAATAATTGCTGAAAAAAATATATACATTTGTGAAAACATTTAAATAGTGAAAAAATAAAAAAAATGTGCTAAAATGTATTTCAACAAGGGATATATAATTAGCCTCTTGTTTCAACTCTGTACTGTCAGTGTGAGAATATTACAGCTTTCTGATTCCATAAGATCTCTAAGAAAGTGTAAATATACTCCAAAGCTAAACATCGTAACCTGAGACGTCAAAACCTCCACCCATCAGCCTAAATTATCCACTCTAAGTTCCGTCTGGTCCCCAGACCCCTCAACCCTTCACCGCATCCCAACATCAGACAACCCCTCAGGCTGCACCCCTCTTTCAACCTCCCTTGACAGTTATAACCGCACTGAACCTCATCTCTAGGCTCCGGTTTAGACCTGATTTGAATACGGGCTTGTTTTATGGAGGCAGGTAATTGGAAGAGGGTGATTTACTACAGTGTATACAGGGCCTGCATCCAACAAAATATCTGGAAGCAGGGAATAATCACTTCCCCAGCCGTCGTGACATTTATCTGGACACAGGTATATTTTAAACACCCTGCGTTGACAGTGTTGACTATTAGCCAGGAAATAAATTATTCACCACTTACAAGGGGAGAGAAAATGAGAAAATTCTCCTTTCTACAGCCATAACAGGACAAAGCAGCATGCCCGGGAAAAAAAAGAGGAGTGAGGGAGGCACTCATTTTTCGTTCAATTACAGAAGGCAAATATTTATTATTTATAAGTACTTGCCTTGTATGGGCTTAAATGTTATTTATGAACCTGTTGCATAGTGATTTTCAATGTAACTCATTATTTTTCGCCAGAGGGTGTTGTAAAGGAGCAAGGATATATTTAATGACACTCTGCTAGTCGGCGCAATTACACTGTAATCATTATGTAAAATGTGCTATTAATTAAACCAATTTTCTGCTGGGAACACTCTTTTCTTCAGGGCTTCCTCTTCATCGTTCAGCATTGTCTCCCGTGTTTTTTTCCCCTCCTCTATAATGTTGTGACTTGGCCACATACATATTTATAAAATAAATTTTCATTAGCACCCGTTGTTAATAGGACCACATTAATATGGAGATGTTCTGGGCAGTTTGGTGGATAATAAAATTTAAACTTTTTTTATGGCCTCCTTTTTTTAAAGTGGGGGCGGTGCTGTTGTGGTGACCTAGTATCTACTTACCCAACTAATTAACTAAATCTCCATTAATTCATTTAAACATTTCAAATCAGCTCCATTACAACATACAACAAGAGAGACACAATAAAAACACAACCAACCTTTTATTGTCATTACTACTGTTTGCAAGAGTGCAACATCTGACCTTCTTGCTTTCTGCTATTCTACAAGATGTAAATGTTGTTGTTTGCAAGTTCTTGGCACATCCTGCGTTTGCTCTTGACTGAAACAATTCAATATTTCAAGCACAACCTTTACTTTGCAAATGCGATGTTGCTGTTTGGACAGACTGAGGTTGAGGACTATGGTGGCAGAGATCACATCAGGTTCCTTGTGCAATGGCCTAATGTTTATTCAATTAGTTATAAATTGATTTTCTTTTCAGAGGAGGAAAATAACCTACTGTTGTGAACTTTCACTTTGTACATCTGAACAAAGCTGTGACTTAAAGGGTTAGTTCACCCAAAAATGAAATTTCTGTCATTAACCCTTTCGCACGTGAGTTTAAAATATTCTAGCTGAGCCCCCAGCGTGAGTTTTTTTAGGCGACCATTATTTTAGAGTGTATCGCCTTATTGTTTCCATGGTGACGCGTCATGCTTGTCATGTGACACAACGCAGCCACAATAGATCTGTATGACACATGGATCGCTTTTATTTCGTTTTTCCTGTTTTACTCAAAATATTAATAAACATGCTCATACTATATTATGAAATATCAGATATTCCGGTTCTGAAATATGTGCAAGTAAATCTATTTGGTAGTTTAAACACTTTTGTATCAACCGTGTTAGTTGACCTATACCGGGTGATGGGCGCCGCCATGTTAGTTCGCCCTGAATCCGAGCTGTGGGATTTACAACACGCAAATTCATCCTCTCCTCCCGAAACACGTTAACCCTCTGGGGTCCGAGGGTGTTTTGGGGCCTGGAAAAGTTTTGACATGCCCTGACATTTGTGCTTTTTTCAGTTGCTTACAAACATTTGAATGTCTAACGTTTAATAACACTGTAATCAGCACAAACTGGGCTACAATAATATGTGAGCAGCATGTATGTACGTGATTGTGCTTTTGAGAAAACAACGTTTATGCGTGCTTAGTGAAAAACTACAATTTTAAAGTCACTGAAATAAGGCCATAAAACACATACAGAACATTTGATCACAAGACTTTTGAGAACTGATCTTGGGGAAGTCTAGAGTTTTTGCTTCAAAATTATGTGAAAATCATCTTACCCACTCATTCACAGAAAACAATATATTGATTTCAAAGTAGCCAAAGTAGTCCGTGTGACATCAGTGATTCAATTGTAAAGTTACAAAGCTACAAGAATACTTTTTTTGCGCAATGAAAACAAAAATAACGACTTTATTCCACATTTTTGTCTCTACTGCGTCACTTTGGACGCGCATTCAGTATTGTAATGGGTCAGTATCATGACAGTATCATGACGCGAGCGTGTGGCGGCATGTCCACAAGTGACAAAAAAAAGTAAAAAGTATTCTCGTAGCTTTGTAACTTTACAGTTGAACCACTGATGTCACACGGACTACTTTGTTGATCATCTTGGTACTTTACTGGACCTTGAACGTGGTAGTTACCTTGCTGTCTATGGGAGGGTCAGAGATCCCTCAGATTTTATCAAAAATATCTTAAATTGTGTTCCGAAGATGAACGAAGGTCTTACGGTTTCGAACAACACGAGGGTGAGTAATTAATGACAGAATTTTCATTTTTGGGTGAACTAACCCTTAAAAGGGATAATTCATGAAAAAATGTAATATTCTGTCATCATTTAGACATTCTCAAGTCATTTTAAACCTGTATAACTTTCTTTATTATGTAGAACATAAAAAAAAAAAAAATCACTAAAACATTATTCAAAATATCTTCTTTTGTGTTCCACAGAATAAAGAAAGTCATAAAGCTTTGATACAACATTACGGTGTGTGCATGATGACATTTCTCGGGACGAAACATTCACACAAACAAGGGACATCAGTAAGAGTCAGTAAAACTTTATTTAAAATTCGTAATTTTCTTAGTAAGAATGCATTAAATTGATCAAAAGTGACAGTAAAGACATTTATAATGTTACAAAATATTTATATTTTAAATAAATGCTGTTCTTTTGAACTTTCTATTCTTTAAAGAATCCTAAAAAAAAATATATATATATATATATATATCATGGTTTCCACAAAAATATTAAGCAGCGCAACTGTTTTCTGCATTGATTATAATGATAAGAAATGTTTCTTGAGAATTTCTTTCTTCAAATCAGCACATTAAAAAGATTTCTGAAGGATCATGTGACACTAGAGTAATGGTTGCGTAAAATCCGTTTTGTCATCACAGGAATAAAATACATTTTAAAATATGTTAAAATAGAAAACAGTTATTTTAATTATAATAATATTTATATTATAATAATATTTCACAATATTACTGTATTTTTGATCAAATAAATAACGACTTAGTGAGCATAAGAAACCTATTTAAAACATATTTAAAATATCTTACCGACCTCAAGCTTTTGCAAGGTAGTGGAGTACATAACTACACACAAAATACACAATAGACCCCATTAGAATCTCTATAACCCACACTTGATTTTCTCAGCCAACATAATGGTGGGCTTTTGATTACATCAGGTAAACAGTAGGCAATAGCATGATTTTTATCGCAATCTTGAATTACAATATTTATCTTGTGCAATCTGTTGCAGCCCAATATTTGAATGAACTGATCCCATTACAATCCATTTCCCTCCAGCCTGGTGTCACATCAGACTACTACA
>NW_015505317.1:1538387-1557990 GCF_001515645.1 Sinocyclocheilus grahami | reverse complement strand
AAATTGGCAAGCACTCAACTGGGGAATGTATTTATTGTAGTCAGCAAGAAACAGTTGAACATGTACTGCTTCATTGCAGGAAATACAACAAAGAAAGATGCCATTTTATTCAGTCATTAAAGAATGTTGATCACAAAGACTTCTCTATAACTGGTATTCTAGGGGGAAAGGCTATATATGATTGCATCATTAAGTTTATTAAAGAAACGAAGTTAAGTTAAAGAATTAAAAAAAAAAATATATATATATATATATATATCATGGTTTCCACAAAAATATTAAGCAGCGCAACTGTTTTCTGCATTGATTATAATGATAAGAAATGTTTCTTGAGAATTTCTTTCTTCAAATCAGCACATTAAAAAGATTTCTGAAGGATCATGTGACACTAGAGTAATGGTTGCGTAAAATCCGTTTTGTCATCACAGGAATAAAATACATTTTAAAATATGTTAAAATAGAAAACAGTTATTTTAATTATAATAATATTTATATTATAATAATATTTCACAATATTACTGTATTTTTGATCAAATAAATAACGACTTAGTGAGCATAAGAAACCTATTTAAAACATATTTAAAATATCTTACCGACCTCAAGCTTTTGCAAGGTAGTGGAGTACATAACTACACACAAAATACACAATAGACCCCATTAGAATCTCTATAACCCACACTTGATTTTCTCAGCCAACATAATGGTGGGCTTTTGATTACATCAGGTAAACAGTAGGCAATAGCATGATTTTTATCGCAATCTTGAATTACAATATTTATCTTGTGCAATCTGTTGCAGCCCAATATTTGAATGAACTGATCCCATTACAATCCATTTCCCTCCAGCCTGGTGTCACATCAGACTACTACATGATTAATAAACTAACATCAAGACTACATTATGACCAGAAAGGCTGAAGTACATGCGGGAGAGAATGAGCGAGAGAGGTAGCGAGGGGAGGACACAATTGTACATGGGGAGCATTATGTACATGATCATCCTCGCCTTCGTTCCTACAGATGAGCACATTATTAGAACATACTCCGTATCTGTTTGGATAAGCAGAATGCATGCGTGTGATGGATGAGCCTGTTTACAGATGAGGTGGGATAATGTTAGGGTGAGCTACACCACCGATTGTGCTGGTAATGAGCCCCTGGCTGGTCAGATGCACAGTGAGGGCCAGACAGATTACACCATCCCGAACGGCACAGAAGGCAATCTTCTAAACCGCTCTAGATTGATAGAGTTACCGTCCTACACTCACTGATTGTAGTGAGGTGACTCCAGTTTACTTTCCTTGGCAAAATATGAAATTAGAGCTTTGTAGAAGAATATGTGGGGGGGGGGATCATTTGAATTTGGGATCATTTTATATGTCATAATATCTGCATAAAAATACATCCTTCCGGGATGTTTTTACCTATATTGCAGCAGCATGCAGTCACAAGTAACTGTTACAAATGGTGTTACATCAAATATTTAATAAAGGTTAATCTTCATTCATTCATTATGTTTATACATTTATTCTTGTATTTTTGGGCATCTTTATTTTTGCCCTGCCCTGTAATGTAATGTGAGGAGGTCAATGTTGATGTTGAACTAATGTACTTTTTTTACATTTTACATACATGTAAAATAAATATTTAAATATATTTTATAATATATAGTTATACGATAGATAGATAGATGAATAGATAGATAGATAGATAGAAGGAATTAGTGAATAATTTGATTGTTTGTATATTACATTACAAAACTTCAATTTATTAACTCAATGAAAGTTTATTTTTACACGTTTCTTTACAAGCCCTGAAAATAAAATAAAAGGCAGCAAAAAGTTCTTAGACACAGCATGTTCGATCAATAACAAAAGCACCTGTTTGGGCCTGGTCAGAACAATTAAATCAATAGGCTTGTAGAAAATAGATAGATGATAGATAGATAGATAGATAGATAGATAGATAGAAGGAATTAGTGAATAATTTGATTGTTTGTATATTACATTGCAAAACTTCAATTTATTAACTCAATGAAAGTTTATTTTTACACGTTTCTTTACAAGCCCTGAAAATAAAATAAAAGGCAGCAAAAAGTTCTTAGACACAGCGTGTTCGATCAATAACAAAAGCACCTGTTTGGGCCTGGTCAGAACAATTAAATCAATAGGCTTGTAGAAAAATGGTGAAACAGGGAAGGTTAAGTGTTCGGAAATAAAATATGTTCCCTGGAGCATGTAAAAAGACTCATGGAAAAGAGAGCAGGGGGTTCTCTGCATAAGTCAGTGGTCCCTGTGTCATCTTTCTCCTCATGTCATGGGAAATAGACTGATGGATCACTTCCTGGTGTCACTGCTTGAGACTTGTGACAATCAGCGAAATGATTGTGTCTGCCTGCAAACATAGGCTCATAACTGATAGCCTAAACCCCGAAGAGTCTACTCACCATGTGCAGTGATGGAGCATTGGATTAAAATCACTCCAATGAGGAGGAGCCACCACCATTTATTATGTACTTCCCCCGGCGCTCCGCCATGCTCCCTGCCCCCCGAACCCCCAACTGGAATTTTCACCACAAGAACACATTATGGTAATCAGACAGTATGTGTGTATAGGAATCAATCAACAGGAAAGCCATGGCAAAGAGTTATGACAGTACAAAGTCTGTTTGTAACTTTTGATTAATGGAATATTTACCATGGGCCCGCTTGAAAATGAGGAAGGCACAAGGTGGACTTGGGGGTTAACCCCAAAATTTCCATTTAAATGCAGGAAGGGAATGGGCCATGGAGCCCAACGTACAAGATGCTCTGTTGTGGCCAAACCAATTTGCTAACATACAGCATGCGTTTGGATGAATAACCTAGGTAAGATTCATCTCATCTTCATCATCAAGATCATGCTCCCAATTGCTGTATAGCCACTCGACTGATTCATGCAGCTCTTTTCTCTTTTGTTATACCATGGCATACAAATATGTACATCCCTGTAAGGTATGTTCAGCCAGCAAATGAAAAGTAATCAGTCGTGGGATGTAGAAAGCACAGGGCTTTATGAAGCTCGCACTGAGGTATTTCAACCAATGTGCTACGACCCAAATTTAAATAGTCTGTCCCTGAAACAGAAAAAAACAACAAAGGCAACACGTTAAGAAAACTGCTGAATGTCACCATAAACTGTAAAGCAATTCAGCTGCTGTATGAAATGTAGCAACGCTTCATCATCTTGTAACATTCACAAACATTTTCCCTCTTGACTAATGAAATCAGGCACTGTAAAAAAATATGTGCATGGCTTTTTTTAGTTGAATTGGCCTACTTAATTTATTAATTATATATAAATGCATTCAGACCTATCAACACGTTCTGCAGATTGTTCTTTTTTCTGACATGGCTTTAAATCGTTAAATGTTATGTCCTTCATAATGTTTTATTTTACATGGAGAGCAAAGTGCTTGTCTTAATCTACTGACAGTTATAAAATGCCCTCAACATTTGGTAATATTGATTTGATCATGCACTGAAAATTTTCTTAGCATTTCTTAGTATCAGTAATTGTATCTTGTTTGTTTTCCAGTAATAAAAATATTTAAAAATCCCTGAAATAAAATACATTTAATTGAAAATCGAAACATATCATAATCATAACAGTTTTATAAAAATATATATTTTTATATTTTTCCAAAGTTTTTTTTCCAAGTATAAACCTGACTATAGCATGTTAATTTTATGCTTTAAAAAACCCTTTGTCAATGGCACCTTTTGGGTTATTTTTTAGTATTATTTATCTGATCTAAGAGTTATTTCACAGTGCATGATCAATCACCAACAAACATCATTCTATATTTTAGCACATATCAGTGAGACAGGCTTGTATTTGAACCTCTTCAGATATTAGATGTGCAAATTGTTTGTGGAATCTCCATTCTGCCCTTTCTAATGTTGTCATTAGCAATCAGCTCACTAGGAAAACAGGGGCGGGAGAGGGGAGGGAAATCATTTGAACTCATGATCCACGATAGATTGGCCCGTGCACCGGGGTCGTCACTGGGCCAGGATGACAGTTCAGGTCAATACCAGGGGCAAGAAGGTGGCCAAGGCAAGGCCCCGGGGGCCTCGTTCAGAGGCTTGAACTCTGGATGCTGAGGATTAAGCGTGGTTGACAAGACATTGGCAGTCTTTTTCTGCTGAAGGAGTTGCATAGAAGAGGATTATCGTGGGCCGACAGTGTTGTTGCTACTTGCTGACAGTGGAAACCTGTAGCCATCCCGGACACCAGTCCAACCTCGTCACCTGCCGTTGTCAGGACCATGACAAGATGCTGAGGTATGGAAGGGTGTCACTATCCTTCTATTCTTTCTCAGTTGTATCCCATGCTGCCAACCTGATCCTATAGCTGAACTCAGGGGGCATGGCATCCTGCTCATTGATGTTTGGAGTATTGAGTTATTGATATACTTCTCAAAGAGCTTCATTGATCCCAGCACAGACATCACACTACAGTACATGCATACCGACTCTCATTTGGCTACATTAATTCTCCAGTGGGAGAGGAAAAAAGGTTGCGGCATGCAATTGTAGGATAAAAACAAAAGAAATGGAGTTGTATGTGGAAGCCATTAAGATATCTCAGTTTGACACACTGGCTTCACTGGGAGGCAAAAAAGTAATGGCTTCCTGCATGTCCCACCTCACCTAACCCTGCGCTTATGAAATATCACTCCCCAGCTCTCTTCGCCTTAACGGCTTAGTGGGTATTCGAAAAGTTTGGCAACTTGTCAAACAGATGGATCAGACAGATATATGGAGTTGGGGTAATTTCTCTCCCGCTTGCAGGGATCGGCGAAACCTCTCGCAATATCCCTGTCAGCTGAATGAGGACTTAGTTTGGCCAAACGCCGCTAAAGCCTGGTGTGTTCCAGCGACTGCCTGACACACGTTAACAGTGTATATGTTATTCCATATTCTGTGTGCCGCTCCCGGGGCAAGGGGGGATTCTGCAGGCTGGGATCCTTGTGCGCGACTAACCCTGACTCCATCGCTATCAATTGTCTTTGAACAGCTCCGATCATCACCTCAATTATCTGCTGTCCAGCCCATCTGATAACTTTCTGGCCAACTATAACTTCTCTGTTGATGAACATGGAATAATGACAGCTGAAGGAGGGGATGTGAGGTCTAGCACACACACACATTCATCCACACACATTCATGCACAACAAAAGCCTCGTCCGCTACCTGTAGAAAAGCCATTTACCGACCACTGAGGTGGTTGGAGCTTTCGGCTGTATTTGAACATGGGTCTTAACTTTTATAAAGAATATCTCTTTGGATTTGAGACTTTAGTCTTTGCAACTTTACAGATCTTCTTTATGCACCAAGAGCTTGCAACACTCCAAAGAGAAAGGAAAAAATGAAATCGCATTATATGACCCCTTTAATAATAATAATAATTATTATTATTATTATTGGAGAGGATATAAATTATAAAAATTTAATATATGATAGCTATTTATTTACTATTTACCTTATGTATATGATAGCTATTACATTAATTTGTATAATAATAATAGGTTAAGGGTATAATATTATTATTATTATTATTATTATTATTATTCAAATGTATATAATATACAGTGAAATAGAGGGCCAGATACACTGCTCTGTGTCTTATACACACTACCAGCTAAGCAAAAGTGCTAAAGTGCTAAGCAAAACATATGTAGACATATTGAAGTTTAAAAACAAATACCAGCCCTGCTGAAAGCTTACAAACTGTATTTGTAATTTCAACAGTTGAAATATCAGTAAATATTTATAATTATATTGTTACAAATACAAAGCATCATAATCTCTAATTGCTTACTTCGCACGGTATGTAGAATTATAATAATTTGGTTAGACATTTCATCTAAACCTTTATAACTGAAATGCACACATAAATGTATGGCTGAGCACGAATGCCTTATAAAATGAGTGCCTATTAGCATTCCTCTTTGGCTTGTACATTTATAAACATTTTGTTTTGGTGAAGGGTCATCTCTGTATTGCTCTGTCTCTGCAGGCTATAATAAACGAGTGTAATTACGGTGGCTGATTGGTTGGAAGGTCATTGCTAATCCTGTAATTTTTCATCTATGTTTGGATTTGCTTGTGATGAATGTTCCCAGCCTTTAGAGTATTCCTCCTCAGATTACTCCATGCATAGAAATGCAACAGCAAATAAAGCTGTTGGCTCCCTGTTGTTTTTCTCCACTGAGGACGTATTAGAAAATGAACAAATGAGATTTGTCATTTTACAGGTTAGGCAGAGCTTCTCATTATAATATTCAATGCACTGATTGTTTAAACTGTGATATGACAAATGCTATGGCAGTATAAAGATATTTTTTTAAGTAACAAGCTATTCAAAGGTAAATTAACATGATGTGCTCACCACAGGCATAATTTACAATAAAAAATAGCTTGTGCCAGGGACCTGTTTATACAGAGGAACTGTCAAGCTTGAGTATGAACATTTATTTTTATTTTATTATTATGATTTTATTTTTAATAAATTTTGACAATGTGTCAAAACTGTAAATGAGCACTTTATCTATCTATCTATCTATCTATCTATCTATCTATCTATCTATCTATCTATCTATCTATCTATCCTTTTAAACTCCGGCTGTACCAAAGCCTATCAAAAGCAGATATTCTAGATAGATTTAATTAAATGTACAAGATAGATAGATAGATCGATAGATAGATCAATAGATAGGATTTGACAGATGGGATGGGATATGTTCACACATATTGTGCATAAATAAAAACTAACTCCAATAACAATGTGCAAATGCATATAAAACGGTTCTTGTTACTCCCTAATAACACCACAACATGGACACAACTGTGTTGCTGTGTGTGACCTCTAAAGGATATATTTACTTAATGGAGAAAACTGAATGCACAGACTTTGTCTTAGCAGTTATAAAGCGTGTGCATGAAGTAAATGCATTCTCTCTGAAACAATGCTCCTGATATTACAGATAAAGGACCCACTAACTTTCCCATTACATACAAGCCCTGATCACTCACAGCAACTTGTTTTATCAGACTGATCTTTTAACATTTTTATGGTTCTGGTAAAGGGATGCAAATTCTGAGGTGTCAAATCAATCAGTCTAACTCTCAACAGAACCTTAAATACAGCAATAAAACAGCCCAAGAATGTAATTCACCTCAGTGAAACACTCAACATGTCCCTCGTGATTTAAACCACCTTTGGCATGGGCGCCTATCACAGTTGCAACACATTTTCTCAACCAATTGCACATTACAGTCTTCTAATGGTCAAGTCAGACAGAGTAACTTATAGCAGCTCATTAAAAGGCTCCTCTCACTCTCTTCCTATCTCTCCCTCTCTTCCTCTTTCTCTCCATTTCCCTCGCTCTCAGTGGACACAATGTCTCCTGTCTATTTGCAGTGATTTCCGCAGGTTGAATTAATGTGCTGTCAGGCCTGTTTCAGAGGCAGCTATCTGGCAGCTTTCCTGATCCTTGGCTGATCAGCTACTCGCCTGCAGCAGAAGTGTCTAGCCTGCTAGCCAGTGAGCCGGTCAGTGGACAGAGAAAGGGGAAATGGGAGATAAGACGTGGGGGGTTCCCACCGATCCATTCATCTATCCGTTCGCTGACAGGCTGAGAAAAGTCATGATGGACGATGCCCTTTCAAAGTCAGACAACATTTTCTCTCCATCCCAGACCTGTGACCAGGTATCTGTAAAGCTCTGTGAACTGCAAGCCTTTGGTCATTGAAGCTAAAACTGTTTAAATATGAGTAAACTGTTCAGGCACCGGTTAGTTGGCTAGAAAAAGCACCCATAAAAAGAATATTTGTTATTTGTTTTTTTTATGCTGTTTTTTATTTATTAGACTGGGAAAAAAAATTGAAGCTGTAAATAAAGATTATTGAAAAAACAATTTCATGTGTTATTTGCCATTTCTTTGCAATTATTTGTGAATTTGCAATTTCTATTTTTTCCCCAGTGTCTTACAATGGGCTTTAACTATTCCTCCATACTCTGATCCTGCTAATAAATAGCAAAATCCTGTGTTTTCTCTGTAAAAATAATAAGAAAGTCTATATTTGGCAACATTTAATTCAGTATGTTATTTGCGTTTTTTTGTAATTGTTTGTGAAATTTCCTAACAATTTCTGAGTGAATTTTCTTCAGTGTGTAAGAATTTTTAATTTACCTTTGGTGGGCTTTAATAATGATATTTTGTTCAATATTTATTCAAAGGCAAATTAAAATATTCCTTCATGCTCTGATCTGGCTAATAAATAGCAAAGACTTGTGTTTCTCTGTAAAAAAAAAAAAAAAAACTAATAAGAAAGCTGGTATTTGGCAACACAAAAAGCTTAGAAATCACTTACCCAAAATGAAGACTAAACAGCCCTATAATCTCATTCATTTAGTAAACCCTAATCAATGACCAAGCAACATTGAAGGGTCTTGTTCAGCCATCGATCACCATCTCTCAATTCCGCCTCAACAATACGCTCTGCGGGAGAGATAGACTGAGGGCAACTTCGCATTAATAGGCTTTAGGTTCTTTAATTTAGACTTCCTCTTCTGATAGTGCTTTTTTGGAGTTGGGGACAATCTGAGGCTTGTCTTATTACCCCTGTCGCCTGGTGAGATCGGCCCCTATTCCCAAGCGCCACGTCCCAAACCTTAATCCAATTTGTTCGGCCTCCTTGTCCATACCCGCAGCAAAATTAAAAACCCTGTGCTGCAAAAACACCTTACATTTCCAAGGTATTGGCTCGCTGTGCTAGTCTAGAAACTTCATTTATTCTGGGTAACTTCTCAATTATCTTCCCAGTAGTGGAGATGTGTAAAAAGTGCGAAAATCAATACGATTCCATTCCCCTCGTATTGGAAGGGGGAAAATTAATGAGATAGGACACTCTCTTAATCAGAAATAAATGTTTTAATTCAGATAATGACATAGTTTTCCCTTGCAGAGGGATGACAAATGCCGGGCCAGCAGTCTGCTCGCAGGCTGTTTCAATTTTATTGTAAATATAAAAGGTATTGATCGGCGAGATGTACAAACCCTATTGCTTACAAAAGCCATTTGGGGGGCCTGGGAAAACTATTAAGCGTGGGGTCAGAAATCAATAAACAACACTAAAACGTGGCCGCGCTTGCCCTGGCTGGCACCTTGGAAAGCAAAATGGCAGGCATAGTGACAGAAATGTCTGTGGCGGGTAACGGGCAGGGATGATGGGGTCAGGTGTATAATCATGGAGAGGGCTTTGACAGCCACCTCACACTGAGGCCTGACAGTCTGCCCTCTTCGACACACACACACCAGCTCATCAGCTTGTCATTACCTCAGGTCTGTTTCAGTGAGCACATCTAATGGAACATCTAATGACTGTCTATCACTGGCTTCTCTGTATCGCTTCTTATAAATATGCACACGATTGAATTGCAAAGTCTGGTGTTTATTAAAACATTTTTCAAAGAACAAAAAAAAAGCCATGAAAAAATAAATAAAATACTTTTTTTGTGGTTTTCTAGAGTAATAATTTGATAAAAATATATTCTATATATATAGATATATATGTTTGTGTGTATATATATATATATATATATATATATATATGTGCGTGTGTACATTATCTCATTTAGTTGCATAGCAAAAATACCCAAAAATTTCCAGTGCAGTCCAGTCATGTGGCAATTTGCATATTGAAGTTTCTTTTCTATTATATTCTAATCAAACACCAGCAAACAAAATGAGCCAGCCTCCATTAAAGTTTCTTGTTAATTCCGTTATATGGTAATATGTGTACAAATAAATGAAAAGCACCATCTAATTCTGCATATCATGAAAAATCCCAACATATTTTACACGCAACTGGCAATAAATAACAGAGGTAATTATCCAACTCACCTGTAAATCTTATATTTGGTTGTGAAGCCCTGTTGATAACGCTCCACAAATTCTGCAAATTCCTGTGAGTGATGAAAAGGCCCTTTATCTGAAAGGAGCCACCCAAATGGACCAGCGGCATCATGGGAGGCTGCCACAGGGGCTAGAACCCAGCAGTGAAGGCTTAGTACAACACACACCCATAGACTCATCAGATACATATACACATATACATATACATATACATATATATATATATATATATATATATATATATATATATATATATACATATTATATATATACACATATACACACACACACATAATCACGCATGGATTGATGTTTGGTAAAATGATATATACATTTGTATATAATATATTTTATTATTATATGTATAATGTATTGCATAAAACGTATTATATATACACATACACACACACACACATAATCACGCATGGATTGTTGTTTGGTAAATAGTTTTTTTATAGATGCATCTGCAAAGTTGAACCTATGCACTATAGCTGTAAATACAAGTTAGGGAAAATGTAATTACCACATATTTGTAGCTTGATGATCAGGAAAATGCTCTCTAAACCAAAGGAAAAGGCCAATATGTCCTCAGGCACAGGGCAATGAGAGGTATATAATGTGTGTATAGTAATTAGGGTAGGTAAGGGAGAGTGACCAGGGCAGACAACTTAACCCCAGATCTATGGACTCCATTGGACAAGTTGTGGGTCAGACCATCGGCTGCACTTTGTCCAAGTCTTCCATTGACTGACCCTTTGAGTAGGCCACTTGCTCTCAACAGGTGCAGTCAGGTGGCCAATCCCAGCCAGAATTAAAGCCCAAAGCCATCTTAACAAACATTGTAAATTGATAAATCATTGGAAGCCGCACAGGGACTTTATCTGCTGGAGATCCGGAGGGCTTAAGGAGGATCAGCCAGTGAGTATTGCTATCTTCAGCGACATCCGCTCGGTAGATAAATAAATAAATGATGGCTAGTGTATCTGTATACATATGAGAGTGTCTTCTCTGAATAGAGGCTCAGTTGCGGGTGGGGGTTCAGTTGTGGATGAGAATAGTACTTTTCCTGCCCTACTTAAAATGGGATTTGAAGGGGTCACTGTTGCCTATCAGAGGGTGAGCTGTTGGGCGTTTTGCGCGATGTGATGGGGGTTCTGCAGATTTGGATCTCTGAACCCCCTCTGCTTTCCTCTCTGGATAATATCAGTTTCCGTGTCACTCTCATCTCCCAAACTGATGATTGGGTGGGCCCGGTTCAGCCCCCAGTCTTTGCGGTCACTCGACCCTGCGTGTAATTCTCTCTTAATGCCGTCATGGTGAACAAAGCCCCCTATCCTCTGCACGCATAGACCCCTCTTGACCCCTTGTTGCCTGATACAATGCAATTGGCCATGTCATTATGGCTGCCTGGCTGTCCCATTCCCTGTCTCTGCATGCACACCGACTGTATAATTTGATTTTCAGCCATCAGAGGGACAAGGGCCAGAAGATTTGCTGGCCAGCTAGCAAAAATGAGGGAAGAAATGACAGCAAAAGGTCATCTGATATTTCTGGGGATATCCAGGGGAAAATGGGGCCTAAAGAGGGAGGGAAAACTATTTATCTACAACACCGTCTGAATTTCCATTTACCTCACCAGATATTCTTGTCAGGAGACTGCCTGAAAATTTGTTTGTAAAGCTTGCATTGACTTGACATGCAAATTAATTCATAACCTGTTAACATTTTCTAGCATAAACAGCATAAACAAACAAATTGCAGAGACAAAATAAATCAGAATACAATTTAATTATTATTAAAACAAGAATTTAAATATTTTGATTAAAAATAATACATTTGATTATTTAAAAATTTAAGTTATTATAATAAATCATTATTTAATATAGTATTTTTAACCTACATCTACTCTATATACACATTCCTGGTATTGTGTGCATTATTCATTGGTGCATATCAATCAAATTAAAAAATAAAAGTAATCAGATCAGACCAGTAATCAAATAAAAGTAATCTTCTATTAAAAACTTATTTTTGCCTCTGAAACAAATATCACAAATACCTCATACTTTTCATTCCATATCACTCCATTCTGGCATGTAATATCCATTTTTCACAATGTCAATTTTTTCACAAATGAATTCCCAGTGGATAAAATCCTGCTCTATTTTTCGTCATTCAGTATCTTGTTTAACTTGGAAATTTGTCATATTGTGGAAGTAAAATGGCTTATAAATCTTTATATTAGGGATGCACCGATATGAAAATTTTGGCCGATACGATAACCGATAATTCTTTATTTTTGAAAGCCGATAACCGATATGTTGGCCGATAAATCTATATCCAAATTTTTATATACTTTTTGAGAGCCTGATAACAAACAAGGTCTCATCATTAAAAACCACATCCTTTCTCATTAGAATTTTATATACACGACATTCCCAATCATAGTTATTAATGTTGTGCACTGCTGTTTGAGTTTATCACCGGTAAACTGAAGCGCTCTTTTAACTTAACCAAACGCATTCTATATGAGATAAATCAGATATACATCAAATAAACACAATATTACAACGTACAATTGCACAAAAGGCTGCAAACGAACAGCGCGCATCTGAAGTGTCTCTGAAGGAAATAATGCATTATTTATCGGCTTTAAGATATCGGCCAAATTTTCTTATCGGGCCGATACCGATAACAGAAAAAATGAGCATTTATCGGCCGATACCGATATGGTGGCCGATATATCGTGCATCCCTACTTTATATCCATATTTTTATACTCAATTTGTTATGTATATTATCAATATCAATATATACTGTACACATTATGACTGCTTTGAACATGGACAATGCATATTCTGTTCTTTGAAAACTACTCGTTCACCTTGCACAAAAGGCAAATATCGTACAAAAGGGTACTTGTTTTACTTTTGGTTTGTAGAAAAACAAACTTGCCATTTTTCACTTGCCTGATGTATACAGTTCTTGTGACTGGTCCATAACTCAGTCCAAAGAACACAGGCACTTTTTTCCCTCTTTGTTGTCTTGTGAAAAAAACAGAGGGACCTTGCGCGCCATCGCACCGCGGCAAGCGCAGGGAAGAAAGAGGGAGGATTTATGATTGGGTGACACCGGCAGAAGGGGTGATTTATAGTTTAATTTGCTGTTCTAATGGACAGAGGATAATAACATGTAAAATATTAATCAATGTGTAGCAACAGCAGACATCATTTGCTAAGCTTGTTATCTGCTGCTCTGCCCCTGACAGTGAACAATTAAACTGACATGTGCAAAACAAGGTGCATGTATCGGGCTGCCAAATGCACAAGAGCGACTGTCTGTGTGTGTGTGTGTGTGTGTGTGTACGTGTGGCGGCGGTCTGCGTATAGATCCTCGTGGCCCCAGGTGGGGGACATTTGGGTAGAAACGGGGGATTTGTCCGCTAAAGAGCAACATCAGTCCCCCTCGGAGAGAAAAGCTGCCTCAGACAATAAACCTTTACCAGGGATATTCAGTCTCCATTGCCAAATCCCATTGATGAATGAGAAGCTATGACATGCCTCTGAGCTACAAGTAGTGCGTTATTAAATATGAGTAAATAATAAGTGGGGACAAATCACTCTGTCCAATTTATGAAATTGGACCAATTATAGCCACATTATATCTGTAATATCTTCTTGAAACAAGAAAACAGTGACAAATTATTATTAATATTTTTTTATTAATATTATGATTTTTTTTCTCTCTTTATATTTTCATATATTACAATCACTGCAGAATTATAAGTGCTTCCACAGTCAGATATGAACAAAAATGTTCCATTATATGGTCCTTCCTATCCTATTTATGGCTTTATTTTTCCTATTGGATTCAATCTGCATCTTCCCTGTCAATGGCTTTCGGCGCATTTGGAGAATTTGTGAGCCTGTGAGGGAGAGATCTATGAGAGGTCAGTGCGGCACGAGCCAAGCAATGAGGATTTTAACACGAACCTTTCAAAAATTCAATTACAGCCGCAGAAATTAATAAATCTTTCTGTTGGTACAGAACAAAAATTTGTCAACCTGTCCATTCCTCTCTCTTTCCCCTTTCTTTGCCTGGCATCTCCTTCTGACCCCGGTCAATTACATTGCTTGTAAATAGTTTTTATACATGTTCAAATAATTGCTCATCCTAATGTGCAGCGATCTGTATTCGTCACGCTCTGCGAGCCCCGGCCCCATCACAGTCCTCTGTACCAGCAGGCTCTATTTGCCGGGGCTGTAAGTGAAATTGAAATTGAAGTTATAATTGATATCGGGGCCCATCACCATAATGGGTTCATCATAGCTCCATCTAAAATATTAATTTTCTAATTATGGATAAATGATCAGACAAGCTGAGGCAGCGGCACCGCGGCAGCCCCTGGGAGCTGAACAGGCTGCGGATGGGAGGACAGGGCCTCGTAAAGCCCACAAATCTTTTCTAATTCTCTGCCGCTGAGCAGCACCCGGGCTCCATTCGCTCTCCATAATGGATAAATAATAGTTAAGAATCAGGCTGTTAGGCTCAATTTTCTCACCCTTACTCGCTCTCTCTTTCTCTCCCGCCTGTGTTTTGTATTTATGGGAGCATGCAGTTATGTGCTCATCTCATTTTTCCCTGATCTTTCTTTTTTCCCCCTCTTTTTCCCTCTTTCTTCTGTCGGAAGATGAGCACAAAAGCATAGAGAAATTATTTGCGAAGATAATGCACTTCCACACACAAATTTTCCCACAGTATTTTCCATGTAAACATCCTCCAAGAAGCAGCTTCTCTATGCTAATCGTAGTTAGCGCCTAGCTAAATTAACCTTTCACAAATGACACAACTCCTTCACTACATAAGGGAAATTATTTATGAAGATAACGCACATCCATACACAATTTTCCCACAGTATTTTCCACGAAAACATCGTCCAATTTGACACTCTCTATGCTAATCTTATAGCGTGGAGCTAAATTAACCTTTCACAAATCACATCCCTTCACAACATGTGGGAGACTGTATGATAATGCATTTCCATACACAATTTTCCCACAGAATTTTCCACGTAAACATCCTCCAACTCGACATTTACCTATGCTAATCTTAGTTAGCGCCTAGCTAAATTAACCTTTCACAAATGACACCATCCGTTCACTGCATAAGGGACTTGTGAAATTATCGTTTGTGAGAGGATGTAGATATTTAAGAGAAGACTCAAATTAAATATGCTCTGGCAGAACGTAAATTTCCGTTTTATGTGGCAATACTTCGTGCTAATTGTTTCCCTGCACCTTGATCCCATAATTAGGACCTTGCTAATTATCTAATTAGCCGGTAGCAGAAGGGCAGGTTGACGGCAACATTTTAGCCATCGTTCAGTGGCTCATTATCCTTGAGAAAGTCACCATGTGCCCATCTCCCCCACCCTAACCACATACCCGTCGGGCTCAGGGAAGAGTCCACGCTGCTCCGCCACCCTCTGCATTTGTCAAGCTGTCTGTTACAATGGCAAGTTTGCCACATCACAAAAGCCCCTCTGACAGCCAAGTTTATATTGCACTGGGAGTATGGGTAAAGAGATGCATGAAAGACTAGGAGAGAGGAAAAGGAGGGCAGCCAGAGTTAAAGAAGGCTTGAAAGTGGTAATTTATAGGTGGTGGGTTTGACTTGCACTAGCGCTTCTGTCTTCTGCAAGGACTGGGTGTCAGAGCCTGGCCTGTAATGGGGGCGGGGGCGGGGGGGAGAAGAGAAGCAAGCCGAGGAGGGAAGAGCCGGCTACAGCTTCTCCAGTGCCTGAGGCTGCTCCTCGGCCTGCTCAGGTGCATGCAGCCTTGCTCATTTTGCAGCTCGGTGGGGAATCCAGACAGGACGTGGCTACTTCCCTCTGGGGGCCTGGTGACATCCCCCATCTCTTGTTCTCTGCCTTCGTTAACCGTCCTCGTCTCCAGCTTCCAGGGCATCCGAGGCCAGCAGGAGGCAGGGGCCGCTGGGACACTGCACCTTTGTAGCACTAAATGTGCCACAAACACAGTTAATCACTAATCTAGTTTGGGTCCATCATGCTCTCTTGCTGTGGGTGAGAAATGGACAGTGATGTTGTCATGCCTCATTAAAGTGATTAACAACTATTACCTTTTGTTTTCCAAGGTGACTGTTCTTTCCCCTGTCATGTGATATAATGCAGGGAGATGACCAGAGAGGGGCGCCTGTGAGATGGAGGGCAAAAAGCCAATGCTTTTTTATTTTTGTAAATTGTGTAAAGGTGACGTGGCAATTTTTAAGTCAACTGAATATTATTTTTAACTCATCCATTCAATCCAAGCAGTATGAAACGGTTTACAATGTCAACTGTCTATCCATCTATCTTCCAAACCGCCTGTCCTATGTACTGTAGGGCTATGGGATGCTGGAGTTATCCTAGTATCCTGAAACTATGTTTTATTAAGTTTTTATATTTTTAGTTTCCGTTTAGTTTAGTTTAGTTGAAATATGCAAAAGCTTAATAAAATAATTAATTCCATTCAAAATAATTTTTGAGTCAAGATTTTAAACACAACTTCCAAACAAATGCTTTGTATATTTTGAAATCATGTCACACAATTATTGTTGGGGGAAAAAAGGTGTTTGTCTAAAATACTGTGGCAGAAATCATCTGTTCACCTCTAAATGTGATCTAATCAAGTTGTACTTTTCTCAGACCATTTGCTTTAAACTGAAAAATTTGTCATAATCCACCCAAAAAGTGGTGATGTTAAGAAGCTTCTTTCATGCTAAACAAAAATTGTACCACTATAGGCTATCACATCTTACATATAAACAAAAAACTACTAAGCAGTTTGTTGAAAGGGCAGACAACAAGACTCTGGAGCTCATATATGTCAATAAGATTTTCAGAATTAAAGGACAAATGTCAACATTGTTGTTTAATATATAGTTAAAATGGAAATAGCTTAGATATATCTGGAAATATTGCACTTATGTGAGTATTTTAATAGCAGTGTGAATAACAAATTAGCCCTTCACATGCTAATGCTAATAAACCTCTACCTGAAACACTGTCACTGTTTCTGCAAAACAAAATCTTCCCAGCTAAAAAACAAGTGAAAAACAAAATTCAAAGTTAGCAAATCAACTTTCTTCCCCTGTTTAGTATTAAATGCATACATTTTGTCCCACTCTGCTAAAACTGTCATATTAGGAGGTAGAGTGCATGCTGGGATAGGAAGCAGAGTCAGGCGGTAACTCCAGAGGCACTCATGGATATGCTGTGACTATATCACAGAGTCTAATTGGCATGCGAGGAAACATGCGGTGTGACGGTGGGGGGACTGCATTGTGCTATGGACATCTCATTTAGACAGAAACATGCAGGAGACTGCACTGAGGCTGAATGCTTTAATATTCTACTCAAGGGATAGTTCACCCAAAGGCAATTCTTTCATTATTTACTCACCCTTATGTTGTTCCAAACCTGTATGCATTTTTATCTTCCGAGGAACACAAACAAAGATATTTTGAAGAACACTAGGGTCCAAAGAACATCAAATCCTTTGACTTTTATTGTATGGAGGAAAAACCCCAGACAAATTTTAAAAATATCTTCTTTTATGATCCAAAGAAAATCATTAAGTTTGGAACATTAGGTTGAGTAAGTTGTTACATAATTTTCACTTTTGTCAGAGATCATCCTAAGTCACCTGTTCATAAAACATGGCCACCACTCATGTATAGACAGTGCACAGGGTCATACAGACTAAGACAAAGAAAAAGAATCATCAGGGTAACTCACATGACACTAAAATAATGCAATAAACATTAACTAAACAAGAGAACATGTAATACAAAACACCCTAATGTACATTACTGATTACAAAAAAACGAAGAAAAAAATATTCATATGAAATATAATTTGAGATTTTTATATTTTTAGTTTCCGTTTAGTTTAGTTTAGTTGAAATATGCAAAAGCTTAATAAAATAATTAATTCCATTCAAAATAATTTTTGAGTCAAGATTTTAAACACAACTTCCAAACAAATGCTTTGTATATTTTGAAATCATGTCACACAATTATTGTTGGGGGAAAAAAGGTGTTTGTCTAAAATACTGTGGCAGAAATCATCTGTTCACCTCTAAATGTGATCTAATCAAGTTGTACTTTTCTCAGACCATTTGCTTTAAACTGAAAAATTTGTCATAATCCACCCAAAAAGTGGTGACGTTAAGAAGCTTCTTTCATGCTAAACAAAAATTGTACCACTATAGGCTATCACATCTTACATATAAACAAAAAACTACTAAGCAGTTTGTTGAAAGGGCAGACAACAAGACTCTGGAGCTCATATATGTCAATAAGATTTTCAGAATTAAAGGACAAATGTCAACATTGTTGTTTAATATATAGTTAAAATGGAAATAGCTTAGATATATCTGGAAATATTGCACTTATGTGAGTATTTTAATAGCAGTGTGAATAACAAATTAGCCCTTCACATGCTAATGCTAATAAACCTCTACCTGAAACACTGTCACTGTTTCTGCAAAACAAAATCTTCCCAGCTAAAAAACAAGTGAAAAACAAAATTCAAAGTTAGCAAATCAACTTTCTTCCCCTGTTTAGTATTAAATGCATACATTTTGTCCCACTCTGCTAAAACTGTCATATTAGGAGGTAGAGTGCATGCTGGGATAGGAAGCAGAGTCAGGCGGTAACTCCAGAGGCACTCATGGATATGCTGTGACTATATCACAGAGTCTAATTGGCATGCGAGGAAACATGCGGTGTGACGGTGGGGGGACTGCATTGTGCTATGGACATCTCATTTAGACAGAAACATGCAGGAGACTGCACTGAGGCTGAATGCTTTAATATTCTACTCAAGGGATAGTTCACCCAAAGGCAATTCTTTCATTATTTACTCACCCTTATGTTGTTCCAAACCTGTATGCATTTTTATCTTCCGAGGAACACAAACAAAGATATTTTGAAGAACACTAGGGTCCAAAGAACATCAAATCCTTTGACTTTTATTGTATGGAGGAAAAACCCCAGACAAATTTTAAAAATATCTTCTTTTATGATCCAAAGAAAATCATTAAGTTTGGAACATTAGGTTGAGTAAGTTGTTACATAATTTTCACTTTTGTCAGAGATCATCCTAAGTCACCTGTTCATAAAACATGGCCACCACTCATGTATAGACAGTGCACAGGGTCATACAGACTAAGACAAAGAAAAAGAATCATCAGGGTAACTCACATGACACTAAAATAATGCAATAAACATTAACTAAACAAGAGAACATGTAATACAAAACACCCTAATGTACATTACTGATTACAAAAAAACGAAGAAAAAAATATTCATATGAAATATAATTTGAGATGTATCAAGCAGGGACTTCTGGGAATATCCTTTTACTGTAAATTATACAGCAGTTCATAGATTTTACTTGCAAAAACCCAGAATTTGACAGTATTTTACAGTAAAATACACGTGATGCAATATTAAACCATTTACAGGTTTTCACCGTATATGGCAAAGTCACATGCAGTTTACAATAGCATTCCAATAAAATTCCAAACATTTTTTTTACAGCTTGTGTTTATTAAATTGAGATAATTTCTTTTCTAACC
>NW_015505317.1:1532928-1534363 GCF_001515645.1 Sinocyclocheilus grahami | reverse complement strand
AAAGTCTCACCTCACAGCCCAGAAAACCTGTCTGTTTAACAATATTTATAGGACTTTGTAATAATGTGACCTTTAGCCCCTTTCACATATACAGTCTTTAAATTACCGTTAAAAGATCATGTGTGAACAGAACCTTTTCAAAAATACTGGTAAATTCGTTCTGGCAATTTACCGGTATGCAAAGTTGTAACATCAGTAAATTGACGGTAATGTGCTCTGAGTGAACACAGAACAAGATTACCATTATGAACATGTATGAGTTCAAAACGTGCTGACGTAAGATGTCTACGCTGGACCAATCATAATATTCTGACGCAGATGACGCATTTACTCCATGTTGTTTACAGAGTCTACAATCTAATACAATGTCTCTGGGCCAGAATGAATGTTTGACACAAAAATTCAAGTATCAACAAAAACACTGACCGCATATATACCCGTCCATGTATACAAACACAACACTGGGAGGCATAGCTGTTTAGAGGTAATTTCTGGTTAAAGATATCACAGAATTTACCAGTATTTTGAAACTGATGTGTGAATGGTGCTTTACTAGTAAAAAGACAGAATGCCGTTGCCTGTGTGAACAGTGCATTTTTGTATTTACCGGTAAAGTCGCAATTTACTGGTATTACTGTGTGAAGGGGGCTTTTGATTCTTCCTGCGGCTTTCTCTATATCATCTATGTCATTATTGTGGTTGTCAGTATATGTGAAAGGTACAAAAAAGTTTTTAGTAGCTGTGTGGCTTACTAATTTAGAACAAAATGGCAATTGGATTTACTTGTGTATGGTTACAGGATATCTGGTCTATTTCTGCTATGAAAAACTTATTCAAATGCCATTCATGTACATCAGAGAAATTTTGCATTTTTATATTGCAAAAAAAGCCATTTTTATGCACCTGTTATTTGTAGACCTCTGGACTATATCAATATCCCTGAAATCAATGGATGGCAAGCAGCAGCATCACATATTGGGATTACATATTCCCCAGCATAGTTTCCCAGCTGCATGCAGGAACTGGCAATGCATTCTGGCAGCATCTCCGGCAAGGTCAGTTTTATGTGCTGTGGGTATGACTGCGATACCTCCCAGTAGTGAAGTATGTCGTCGTGCGCATGTGTGTTTGTGTATGTGCTTGGTGGAAAGAGGTCTTAGCACCCAATGTCTCACTAACTGTTTCCATAACCTTGGGACTGACTAAATTTTACAATGGCCGAGAGTGAAGCCTGGCAAGCAGACGGTGATTGAAAATTGCTTTATTGCTTTATATGCGATTCCCCATTCAGTTGCCAATCCATTTTATTTATGGTGTGGCAGGCCCTGGTACACCTGCTTAGAGCTAGTGGAGATTACTTTTGGAAAAAAAGAGAGACAGCCAATCTCGAGGGGCCATTAGCCTGACAGGTTCTCTCTCTCTTTTTCCCAACCCC
>NW_015505317.1:1503156-1528285 GCF_001515645.1 Sinocyclocheilus grahami | reverse complement strand
CTGGCTGGCTGCAATCACTGACTAAATCAACGTGTTCCAATGCATACAGACTCAAGTCTAGGAATCCGTAGTGACTGTGAGACAGCGTCTTCTGGAAGCTTCAGCGGTGAAAAAGACAGCAGCGGAATGGACAAAAGTGGGAGGACTAAGAAGAGAGCGAGTTAAAAGCTTCCCACACTTACCGTGAGCTCAACTTTTTTTAAGAGCACGAACACAGGGGGAAATGTGTTAACAAGCATCAAGGCTGACTGTGCACACATTCACCCTAAAACTCGTAAACACGTCGCACACTCCCACAGAGGACATTAATAAACTCATGCAGACTTAAAGGGTTGCATTTCAATTCCCAGGAAAATTTATGAATGTCTCACTGACACAAACCGGAAAGGATAATTCATGCAAAAATTAACATTGACATAATTTACTATCATTCCAAACCAAAAACCTTCTTTTGTGGAACAGAAACCGTCACTGTGGCTGTACCCTTTCAAAAGGTACTAATATGTACCATTTAGGGATAAATAAGGTACAAAGGTTTACCTTTTGAAAAGCTATAGCCCCAGTGACAGCTTTTGTACTTTTTTTTCTGCGAGTGAACACAAAAAAATAACTTTAGGAGAAATTGTACTGGTTGCTCATGCTATATTCCAAGCATTCTGAACTGAAAACCTACAAAGTTACTAAATTTAAGTTGCTATTCACTGACTTGCTTTCCAACAAGCTTTTAACCACTCCGATCACGGATTCAAAGTGAGCTGTACTAAAGAACCAGACCAGTCCAAATCAATTCATTAAAACATTCAACTTAAAAGAAGGATCAGGGTCAGCGTATATTCACATATTTCCATTCCAGAATGTAATAGCTTTGAAACAGTGCCTCAATTTGTGAAATAACTGTTAGTATGTTCTTATGTGGCAAGAGTTTGCTAAAGGACACAAACAAGTTAAATGTGTCTTACGGCACTCTCCTTTCAAGATATCAACCAGAAAACGTTAACACCATCCCGCCGTGCTCAAGGTTAGCACGGCCTCACACCTGTGTGACGCAGTTTACACTCTACACTCAGCCAGGCACAACAGACTTGCTGTGTCTGTGAACTTGCGCAGCAGCAAGCGCTCCGCTGCCTCCACTCAGCTATGTGCCACTGTGGTGCGAGCTGAACTGCGGCTTGGCACAAAACACAAAGCCCTGAAATGCAACGCACAACTCTAAAAGCACACAATACCTGCATCCCTCAGATTTCACACACACAGCCGCACACAGAAACACATGCATATTCAGTCACTCCACCCCCTGCTAGTCCAGTGCTAGATTATGACATGTTATTAATTGCCACCATTATCCACAGCATCTTGGCTGTTAGCTGGGCTGCTCTCTGGGGGTGGGAGAGGGAGGCCTGGGGTAGTTTAGAGAGAGAGATGAAGGTGTAATGCGCAGCACTGCCACAGACGCAACGCTCTGCCTGAAAGGTATTGTGAGATGGTGAATAATTGATCAGAAAACATTTTTCTTGGTCCTTTCCACCAAGCCACAAATCCCCCCTAAGCTCTCTTTAGAGAGGCTGGAGCACATAATCTACTCCAGAACACCAGCCAAATAGACTGAGGGGAACTGAGAGACATTCGATAGGATGGTATTGGGTAGGGTTAGAAAGTAAGAGAGACATATTGTAATATAATATAATATATGTAAGCAAATAGATACACAACCATTCAAAAGTTTGGGATTTTTAAGAAAGAAGTTTTTGAAAGAAGTCTCTTATGCTCAGCAAGGCTCCATTTATTTTTTATCAACAATTCAGTAAAAACAGTAATATTATGAAATATTATTAATTTTATATTTTAAAATGTAATTTATTCCTGAGATGGCAAAGCTGCCATTGACCCCAGTCTTCGGCTCAAGAATCATTTCTTATGATCAATGTTTAAAACAGTTGTTCTACTTATTATTTTTGTGGAAAATGTAATAAATATTTTTTTTTCTGTATTCTAATATAATGGATTTATATGAAATTGTAAAGACTTTTACATTTACAAAATTTCTGTCACTTTTGATCAATTTAATGCATCTTTGCTGAAGTAAAGTATTAATTAATTTTTTTTTAAAAGATAGTCAAAAAGAGAATGTCATTCACATTTACAGTGGGTGGAGAAACAGTAACAAACAGTGGTGTAGCAATAATTACACCGTAAACACCTTAAAGTCCTTAAAACGTTTTGAAAAATGGATTTAGTCCAAGTGTGTTAGCGTTGCCAAAATACAAATATATGCAAGTGTACTACATTAAATTTACAATCCTTCTCTTTTAGGAAAACAGTTCAAAAGCACTGATGACACATGCACTCAAACGCCCCAATCAAATGCTCTCTAGTCATGCAACTGAATATCAAGTAATAAATCTGTTTATACTTATAACATAACTTAAAAGTGCTCTTCAAAATGTCTCTCCTAACACCCTGTTTTAATAGAAAATACATCAACATAGGGTCCTTTACATGTGTTTCAATGTGTCTCCCCCTCTAAACATTTGAAATAGTTTTTGTTTTGCCTGATGTAGCCATTGTCTTATATGCAGTGCATTGACGAAACATGAACAATTTCTAAACAAGAGTAAGCGTAGTCATGTTGCATGTTCATCTGAGACCTAAAACTATCTGAGTGATATTTTAAGACAATATCCGTGGTGTCACACACACATACTCTCATAACATCTTAATTGCCGTGGTTGTGTCGATGCCCCCCTCACATCACAGATGGAGAGAGGGGGAGAGGAGAGAAACAGGGGAGGGAGAGGGGAAAGAGGGGAGGAGGGGAAAAAATTGATTGCAGCAAATACGCTGAGAATCCTATTGTCAACAGCATCCTTCAAGCAACTCCCCCAACCCATTCATCTGAAACTGATAGAAAAATAGTTACCTGAACTGTCACACCAAACTCTACTGTTAATTTAAGGTAATTAGTGTCAGAGTGAATCTCAATACATCATGAATGGGTTGGCAGACTCCATGATACCTCAGCGGTAATCTGTTTCTCTTTACGTTGAGTTGCATGTACGTTGCCGTGTTCTGTGTATAAAGAGGTTCCACACCTCTGTCAGTCCCAGGCTGGCATTTGCAGAGCTGCATTCAATTTTATAGTCATTTTGTTCTGTTTTGTAAATAGCTCTAGTATACAACATTGAGAAAATGTTTCTCAGATGTTTGTTTTTTTTAACCAACAGCTATTCTGATTTTTCTCTACTGCTAAAGTCAACTGTAATGCATATGTATCCAATCATTAAGGCTCTTACAGCAACAAATAATGTCATTGAGACTCGTTTAAACACCCATGGACACGTTCAAAGGCTTTGAGTACACACTGTGGCATCTTCAGTACACATGCAAGATGTGTTTGTTTCTTCAGGAATGAAAGGGAGGTCTGTTAGACAGTGTTTTAGCACCTATTCTCTCCTCTCTCCGAACTGCCTGTGATCTCCCTTCAGAGGAGCCCACTCTCATACACATAACACACACACTTATGCTGATGTTCATAACAATGTCAATGATTATATTCTGTTCTTACGTTCTGTACTTTTATGCAGAAAATGAGCTACAAAGCACTACACCTACATTATCATCATGTTCGCTGCAGTAATGGCCCACTGAGGTGCGGTATGCCAGCTGTTTAGGGCTGTGTCTGCTGCAGTGGAGAGTTGAGCCTGGCATTATGCCCTACTGAGCTGTTCAATCACCGCAATGCATTGGCAAGAGCTCAAAGCAGGGAACTGATTGGATGGTTAGTCGTTGAGCCTACTTCCCTACAGCTGCCATGATGGCTTTTTCTTTGGAATATCGGGGGGGGAACTGATAGGAGGGACTGGTGCACGTTGTAATGTGGGGCAATATCTTGTTTCAAATCAAAAGTCCAATTGGTTGTGGAGAGTTGAGCCTGGCATTATGCCCTACTGAGCTGTTCAATCACCGCAATGCATTGGCAAGAGCTCAAAGCAGGGAACTGATTGGATGGTTAGTCGTTGAGCCTACTTCCCTACAGCTGCCATGATGGCTTTTTCTTTGGAATATCGGGGGGGAACTGATAGGAGGGACTGGTGCACGTTGTAATGTGGGGCAATATCTTGTTTCAAATCAAAAGTCCAATTGGTTAAATCAATTGGTTAAATGAGTTTTCTCTAGCAGTTATGGTTTTGTATGTTGGTTTCAAACATAGTTTTATCTGAATATGTTGTCCAAACTAGAATACCAAAGCTGTTGTCAATCTGTTGAAAATGTTATGTTAATATATATATATATATTTTTTTTATTAATTATTAGTATTGATTAAATAACTTTTTTCCCTGTACCATACAACAGCTAAATGTAAAATAGATTTTTTTTTCATAGCCAAGACTAAGGCAGTGGTTCTCAACCAGGAGGCCAGGACCCACTAGGGAGCAGCAGGATAACTTAAAAGTATTTAAATTAATAAATAAAATAAAATGAGGATAATCTAACTCTAATCTAAATTAAACAGCTAAAAAGCACATAAAATCAAGACATTATTGTTCCTCAATAACTATTGTTTTATTGAAAAATATACAGTTCTTGAAACTTTTGGAATCACACAATGAGTCATGGTTTGTTTAATATATCAATATTCACAGCTTCTTTAATTAAAAAAAAATGAAGACAAGCAAGTTTGTCAATTACAGCAGAAATACAGGAAATGCCAACAAGAGTCAAAAGGTTGAGAAACACTGCTTTAGGGTATGTGTCTACACAAAAATTGAGTTTCAGAAAGAAACTTAACCTAATACATATTCCCTGAAGTAAAAAGTGTGACAATAAGTCTTGATCTTCCCTATAGTTAATATCTAAAAGGTGGCACAGGTGGCAGTAGAACAGGGCACAGAATGCCCTGGCAGGAGAACGCCCTCTGCTGCCACTCAATGAATTACTGTCAGTTCATCCCCAAGGTAAACACACAGCCACAGACAGCCCTGGGGACTCTTTTATATTGTCTTTCTTTGGTTTCTGAATCCCATGACTGCAAAAGGATATGAGGCCCTGGGATAATTATGTTAACACACAATACATCTATACACAGATCCTAAGGGCAGTGTTTGTGTGTACGTTTGTGCCCTTTTAAACACAGACGGTTGGAAATTCTGAAGTCTGATTTAAGTAGCGGTAAACAGTAATCCACTTGTGTCCATCACTGGAATTTCTTGGTACACCAAAATCACTACATGAATGAACCACCCAAAATAATCACCCTTTAAGTCAAGCAAAGACTTTCAAAGGTCTTTGATGTGATGTGAAGGTCTCTTTGTGTCCCTTTAAAGAAAATCGCTCTTACAACTTTACTGCATTTTGTGGTACAACTATTTTCATTACTATAGTCTTAGTAAATATGTGGGGTGAGACACAAAAGAGAGAAAGATACCAAGTAAGCCGCCGCACTGCCCACACAGTAATCTGCCCTGTAAGTCATAGAACTTCATTACTGATTTCATTACTTAATTTCTTCAAATTACTGATTTGGAACAGTCCATATATCAAAACTGAAGTGCTGCACAAATAATGTGGGGGACTCGGTTTTTAGCTTTTATAGCTTTATAGCTTTCCATTATAGCTTTGCATGAAAGTTTCTTCAAGCATCTTGGAGATGTTGCCACAGTTCTTCTGGATTTAGTCTCTCTACGTTTTTCTGTTTCTTCATGTAATTCCAGATGGACTGGATGATGTTGAGATCAGATCTCTGTGTGGAGCACTGGCTGTCGTCAGACTCCTTGTGCTTACAAAAATCTCACTGGATAATTACAATTAATGGCAAAAGGAATGTTTGGAAATGTAAACTGATATTTCCTACTGACACACTACAGCAAAAGATATAAAAATAACTGACTTAACCATTTTTTGTTGGTGAAAATACTAAAGGCCTAAGACTTTTGCACAGTACTGCATATAAATTTTGTTTATTTATATAACTAACATTTATCTTGCTTTTTCATCATTTTGTATTTTGTTTTCCCACTGAGATTGTCACAGTGCTTCAGGAATTGCCGCAGTATACTCTTGTGAAAAAGTAGTACACTTTAGAATACTTCTTAAAAGAGTAATTATTACAAAACTAAACTGAATGTAATGTCTGAGGAGATGTAATTGCATGTTAATTGCAATTAAATGAAAAAGTATTAAAATCTATATTTATATTAAATGCATTTAGCTGAACTTCAGAGTTTTTGTTTGTTTGTTTGTTCATTGAAACACTTAAGTACAACTTAAGTACATATTTATATGTAATTTCTTAATTTCTACTGTCTCGAGAAGCATTAGTTTACTATTGGACCCATATATCCTCAGGCCCTCTATCCAGGACTGCAATGTTTGTACCACTCTAGGTTGCCAAGAAAAATGTAATAACTTTGCTTGCACACTTGCTAGCAGAGGCATAAAGACAGAAATAAAATGACTCAGTCCTTATTAGGGATTGATTGAGTTCTGCTCAATTTTGATGTATTTTCACATTAAATTAACTGTTCGCACATAAAATATGCCACTTGATATGTTGTTATCTAATTCAATGACATTCATACATTTTTAAGAGCTTAAGTGAATAAATACTTTCTAGAGGGGACTTGAGTGTGATTAGCTACAGACAGACTGACCAAGAGCTAAGCCTATAATTACCATTATTTAACTCAACTAAATCTTCAACTAGTGTCATAGTCTTTTCACTCTCTCCCTCTTCACAGTACAGAAAGAAAAAGGGACAATCAATACATAGGCAGATTTAGTGCGGGGAAAAGAGGCTGAAATAGCCATTTTCAGCCTAGGCTGGTCCCCAGAAAGTAATGAAATCAAAATTTGAACTTTAAAATTGATAAGGATTGATTTTACTGACAGCGGGATCATAACGTACGCCTCTTTAGAGACCACGGAAAAGGGCTAAAGATTCTGGCCATATAAAACACTGAACACTAAATTAGACCATGGCCCGACAATTAGGTTTTTACTGTTTTAGGATATGGGAAATCTTTAGCGCTTCATCAGACAGGATTAGACATCATTAGACCTGGGGGGATCCGAAAAAGACGAATGCAAAAATAAACTTGTTTGGACAGATGGATTGGATGGAATTCTCAATAATCTTTAGAATTTTTTCCTCCCTGCAAAAGCAAACGCCAAGCCATATTAAATGCCACACTGAAAATATAGAGAAGTCAGAGGTAAAAATCACTGTATTGTACAGCTTGTGTTACTTAAAATGGGAATAATAATAGTAATAATTATAATAATTTTTATGTAATAATTTATATATATATATATATATATATAATGTCTAATAATTTATATATATAGCACTGTATTGTACAGCTTGTGTTACTTAAAATGTGAATAATAATAATAAATGTTATAAGTTATATATAATATAGAATAATTTATATCATAAATAACTATATTATAACTATATTAATTATAAATTGTGTATACTGATTTATCTTCATAAAGCATTTAAAACATGTTAATACGTAATACATTTGGTAAAATGCAATATTAGTGAAATAAAAAAAATAATTGATTAAAAAATATTCCCTGGCATTTTTCAGAAGCATCAATATTTATAATGAAATTATTCAGTTACACCCTCTGCTACAAATATTAGCACAAATTATAAACAACTTTGTCTTTGAAAAATTACTTCGTCTTCAATGACAATGATGCATCGCTTTGAGAAAACCCGAAATGATAACTACTTCTATAATGACCAAAATATGATAATGCAGGTTGTTTTTTAATTACAAAATAATGTTGTATCCAGGAGGGGATTATTCATAGACATCTAGGAGAGAATTGATGGTACTTTAATCCCATTGAGGAAAGAAGTTGAAAACATTATTGGGCGGACTGAACCAAGAGCTAATTCTTGTTAGGAAAAGTGATTAGTGAGTTTGAATGGGGAGGTCTTTACTAGAGCTAACATTGGAAGTACACATTGAGCTGCATGCTGGAGAACAGATGGCGTGTCATAAATTTTCACCCCATTTTCTGACATGTATTAGCATTCGGCTAACAGCCACAGCTTGCCAGCCATTTAGGTAATGTTTCTATTTGAGTGCTTTGGAAAGAGTGATAAAGTGTGTTTGGCGCTCCTTTGACAATTCTGGTTCAACTATGCAATCAGCAGAAACTGTGATTATGCAAATATTCAAAGGCTATTGGTGTCAAAATCTGTATTTCCAATTATATATACTGTATATATATATATTGTCAAACTAATAATTAAAAAAAATGTCTAAGTTACACAGCGTGTGATTTAAGAATGGCAGATGTGTGGGATTTATAAATGTTTATAGGCTTGATGCTGTGCTAATTACTAAGATCATTAAAAAAACAGTGACAGTGACAGATGATTTTTAGGTTTCTTTCTCTTATGTTTACTTTAATATGTTAAGACTGTATTCTATCAAGTGATAATAAGAGATGATAACAGTGGCTGATTCTGGTTAATAATTGCAGGTTACATTAAGTAAAGCCACAGTTATCAGTTTTTAGCTGTTTCATAAATATTTTATAAGCATGGTGGAATGTAATGATTGAAGCATTCTGTTCAATCTCAAAACAATCTCTAAATTCACACAGGGGAGCAGAGAACGGTGTATAGCACTGTGAGGAATCCTCTCCACGCAGGGAGGGAGTGAGTAATACATGAAGAACAACACTTTTTTTAATGTCATGGGAAGACGCAGCTTAGATTGATCTGATAGTACACCTCGTCTCATAGAGTTCAATTTTCACCACCAATTTTTTTTCCCCGTGAAAGAGCACCCCCTCCTTTCCCATCACACAGATCTTCAAATGTGTGGTTTATAATGTCCGTGAAATTTATTTGTAATGTAATATCTTAAGAAAAGTAATAATGCAAGCATATCACACACACACAGTGATATACTATTTACTATGTATATACTTACACATATACTATATCTATATATTTAGAATAAATATATATTTTGTAGACTTTATATTTCTTTGAATTAACTATTTATTTGGATATATAAATATTTACATTTCATATAATTATTTTTAATCCTATGTTAATAAAAGGCATGTCATAGTTTAGGAATTCTGTCACATCATTACAATTAGAAATTATATTTCTATGTTCAGATATCATATTTTTGTGTGTGTGTGAATATAGAATTGTAAATCTTTGAACCTGTACATTTAAACTCTATATTTATTTAGACTTTACTATTTATTCAGATATTTAGATAAATCAGATTTCATATAATTAATATTACTGTAATCCTTTTTTTTCCCAAAAGTCACATAATTTTTTAATTTTTTATTTTATCACATCATTATGACTAAGAAGAAAATATAATACTTATACTTCATCCTAATCAGAATGATGTGATAAAACGTCAAAACTACAAAGTGACTATTTAAACAGTAAATATCAGTTGTCAACAAAGGCTGCGTTTAGGTGTTTTAGTGATTTAATATAACCAGTGTGTGCACAAATAAACTGAAATTATGCACATCACACACACACACACACTCACACTGATGCTAAACACAGATTAAATTGCCATGCAGCAGTGCTAGAGAAAGGGCAGCAGAAGCAGAAAAGAGATGCTTTAATTACAGCTGATGTGAAGGGAACAGCTGAGGAAGCTCCTCTCAGCTCATATATGGTCGAGGGAGACAGGCATATGCCAGAGCGGCCTCTTTTACGACCCCCAGCGAGTATGAGAGTTAGAAAAAAGGAGAAAGTAGCTGACATGTCAAATCTTCAGCTGTGCTTGTGTATGCGTGTGTGTGGGCATGAGGGAGAGAGTGATTGAGAGGGACAAGAGAAGAGAGAGGTCTCTGCAACCCTGACCCTGGCTTCAGCACAACAGGAAAGGCTCTAATTTGGCTCACCTGCTTTCCTGAGTCTTTAGTTGTGGTCAGGGGGAGGCGAGCTGAGGCGTGAGGTGTGGTATATCCTACACCAGTGCTTGCAAAAACACACATTAGTCCTGGCATGCCATGTTCACTAGCTTTTAAGCCTTCACTATGCAAACAGCTCACACTGAGAAGCATAAACGGACACAAGTTTTGCCCTTGTATGCATAACTAAATATGTACTCACATAGACACAAAACACACCATGTGTGACATTAGGTACAGATGACTTTTCATCTATGTATTTGGTCCATACTTTTCTCCAAAACACAATGTATTAAATATATACACTTCGTACATTACCTCGTACATTATGGAACTGAAATTAGGACCATGGCTTTACTAGCGTCATGCTCTTTGAATAATATTAATTACGATAATACAATACAACAATAACACTTCTACAGCATTTATTCTTCTAGGTTAAAATACATTTCTACATCTCCTAAGCTGTATACATTAACATTGATGTATTGGGGGTCAATAAGATTTTTATTTTTATTTAATTAAAAAAAATTAATACTTCTATTCAGCAAGGACGCATTAAATTGATCAAAACTGACACTAAAGCCATTTATAATGTTACACAATATTTCTATACTAAATAAATACTGGTGTTTTGAACTTAAAAATCCTGAAAAAAATTGTAAATAAATATTCCTGAAAATATTTTTTTATAAATATTATATTAAAATATTAAGCAGCACAACTGTTTTCAACATTGATAATAATAAGAAATGTTTCTTGAGCACCAAATAAGCATATTTAAATGATGTCTGATGAGTAATGTGACACTAAAAACAGGAGTATTGGCTGCAAAAAAATTGATCTTTGTAATCACACGAATACATTTAATTTTAAAATAGATTAAAATAGAAAACAATTATTTAAAATTTTAATAATATTTTGCAATATTACTCGTTTAGTGTATTTTGATCAAATAAATGCAGCATGGTGAGCATAAGACACTCCTTTCAATAACATTAAAAAAATTATGAAATGTTTACAAGTGTAAATGCTGTAAAAACATTGTTACCAAAAAATAATAAAAACTATTACTACCAAACTGTAAATATGCAGTGCAGACGAATAACCCTAATTTCTGTTTTCTGCCAATCATAGCGGATGATTCATAAACAGCTGATTTAAACCATGTAAAGGGAAACCTAACATGACGTTAAAGAAAATTCTGCAGATCAATAAATGAGCAGAAAAATCAAGAAATGTTCAACATTGCAATACATTTGGACAGCAAGCCCCAGTGTGCAAAGCTCAGGGGAGCCGTGTCATCCTGCAGCTATGAGCACTATGCAGATATGGAATATCTGACTAAACGTGTGGATATCGATACTTTGGTATCTTTAGTAACGTCCCAGAGCGTACTCACATAACACTTAACCAATCATTAAGCTGACCCCAGTCATGTTTCATTTCTGTGCAGCCCCATTGATGCCATGTCAAGACTGAGCTCAATATATAAATATAATATACAACAAGAGGTAGTAATTTTATATGTTTGATGATTTTACGGAATGATGTCATTGTCCCTTTATCGGTCACTCTCTCACACACTCTAAACTAGTGCGTGCATCAGATCACTCTTGAGTAGATTTACATCTCCTCTGCCCTGGCTAAATGTGTAGGCCAAAAACAGGTTTAGTACAGGAATCCAGGACACAGCAATATCCCATGTTCAAGCACTTTGATGCATCTGGGGTTACAGGGCAGCTGAATTTGGGGGAGGGTCAGATGAGCCAGTGCGGCTGTTCTAATAGGATAAGTGGTCTAATACTACCTTGGGAGCTTTGCAAAGTGTCTTAATCTGTTGTGTTTAACACTCTAACAGGAATAGCCTACTATCGCTAGGGTGGTCATTCTAAACCCTGGAGACTGAGAACTTCAGTTGACGCTAGAAAAATACAGACTAATAAATATAGCATAACAGCCACAGCAACTCGAGCTATGATATACCGGAGTTATTCATTTCGAAATTGCCATTTGGGAACTCCAATGGGTCATTTGTACAACTTACTTTTAAACTTTAATAGGCTACTGCTAGAAGCACAAATGGCCTTTGTTGAGATGAAACCAATACAGAGATCATTTATCTTTTGGGCAAGCTCTTATTTCTCTTCTCCAAAGATTGTCTCAAATAATCAATGCCACAAACTCTGTTGTGCTGTTTATATTTAACTGCCAACACACCCAGCAGTTGCTGGGAAAATGTCAAACGTCTATCACACAGCGAAGTAATTTGCTGTTATTTTATTTATTTATTTAATGTAAGGTTTTTTTTGTAAAGTCCTGTGGTAACTGAGTAGATTGAGCAGTGGCTTTTTAAAAATAGCATTCTTGCACACTGAATGAAAAATGAATATCTAAAAGTTGATGAATTCCAGTTTTTATATACTCAAATGAAACAAACAAAAAAAATGTATTTACTAATATCTTAATTTCATTATAAAATTTGACAAAAAAGGTGTTTGAAGAATTTACTTAATAATAAAATAATAAATAATAAAAAATGGCTTCATAAAATGTTATGTCCTTCTAAATAACGTCAAAAATTTGGGTATAAATAAATAGTCAGTGTTAAATTTAGCCAACATCAAAACCACCTTTAGGGTGCTTAGCTAACAGGCTACAAGTTACAACCACTTAGCTGTGTTTACTTTTTTACTTTGATTTAAAAATGTGAAAATGTAATGGCCTTCTAAATAACTTCACAAACTTAGAATAAAAATGAACAGTTAGCTTTAAATTTAGCCACAGTACCTCAAAACCAACTGTAGAGTATAGCTAACAGGCTAAAAGTGTTTAGACACTTCTTAGCTCTGTTTACATATTATATCGACTTGCAGCTTTGACAAATGCAATCCTGGTAGCCATATAGGCAACTGAAACATAAATGTTATTCATCACATAAAGTAGCCTTGACTTAACACATTACAGACCATGTCTGCTATTCTCATTTACACTAGCTGCACCTCAGCAGGAGCAAAACAGGCTGACTGACAGTCAGACAGACAGATCGAGGCAACAGACGTGAGCTCCTGTCTTGAACCAAAGCGGTGCTGAAATCAGAGCCCTTGGCTTCTATTGCCTCGTCGGCCCAGTACCCATAAACTACAGCCTTTCACGTCGCTGCCACTCATTTTCTCCGCTGTTGCTTTGCACTTAAGCAAGAGGAATCTAATCTTCTAAAATGCAGTGGTTAGAATAATCAAGAAGACACATGCTGAAAATAAAGTGTGTATTTCGGGGCGTGGGAGGGGTGGGCATATGTTTGGAGTCGGCAGATGCCTGGGGACTTTACGGCCAGCTTGACTTGTTAGGAAAACTGGGTATATGCTTACACTTCCGTTGACATGACTGCGGTATCAGCGCACTGGCTTAAGTGTTGGACACCCTCTGAACGACCCTGTCAGTGTGTGCATGTTTACAGAGATGATCTGACAAACATTTGCCCAGTGCAGCCTGACTGGACGGATGATAGTACAGTTTGTTAACAGCCACCACCATTCCAATACCCTGACAAACCAAATTTAAAATTCAAGGGACCTATTAGATGGATACAGACAGGTCTGAAAGGGAAACTGAAATTAGCTGCATGCTTGTGTTACATGTTTGCGTTTACAAATATAGTTTGTGCACACATATGAATCTAGTTTGTGGTTTTTGCTAAGGTAAGCATCACTAATATCTATTGCATATACTTAGCATTAGAGATTTGAACTCTAACATTACAGACGTGAAATCCAAAGGTATGCTATTACTTTTCTTTTTTGGGCACTTTTCAGCTGGAAGATCAGCTGAAAAGAGCTGGGAGATTAGCAACTCAATATTATTGTTAACAAAAACTAAATGAAAAAAAACATAACTGGGAAAAATGGATTTCAGTGACATTCATAACAATAATAATCCTGAGATTAATTCTGAGCAAACCACCTTAAGCTGATTTTATGGCGGCAAGTTTTGCACAAGTCACAATGTAGTTATATGTATTATTAATATTAATTTTGATCATTAAAATCCATTTCAAAATCAGTATGAATATGTATTTTTTTACATTTATAATATGTGAATAGATAAACAGCTAAAACATTGCACGCTGCTATGAGTGTCACTATCACCAATACACACACCACAGGCACTGTGCACACACACATATTTCTAAATGTCAAAACAAGAAAGTGTGAAGGACAAGATGAAGAAGATTAGTGTCTTTAAGGGCCTGAGGTTATCCTAATGATGCCATACATCAACCTTTGGAAAGGAACATAGAGTCAAAGTTGTCAATGCATGAATGCCACACCATTATCATCTCCGTGTTTTAATCATTGTTCCTGTCATGTAAGTAATCAACACCATAACTTGTACCCAGAGAGATCATTCACAGTTACCTGAGAGTAATACGTACACTTGTGCAAAGCCCCTCATCTGGCTTTGTAGTGCATGTGTGCCTTTTCAGTAACACTGCTTTAAATGTTGTTGTGACAATGCTAAATGGCGCTTTTTATGAATGTGCTAAAACAACTTCCCGCAGTGTGGGCCGTGGCACCAAAGGCAATGATGGGTGAGAACTAACACTCCAGGACCACAAACAGTGTCAGGGGTCCTGTGATTTCCTGTGATCACCTCCCATCTGCCCCCGCCTGATACTCAGAGAAGGTCTCTCCGCATGGAGCTGCGATTTTCACAGGCTCTCCTAATCCTCTTCAATCTGGGGCACCAACCCCCTTTTCCAAGTCTCACCAGGCTAATAAGGTGAGGATGACCTCAGAACATCAGGGATGAGAGAAGAAGACCAGTTCTCACCTTTGGAGGCATCACCTCTGCTCTTGTTATGCCTATGAGCAACCCATTTTAGGGTTCTCCTCCCTGAGTGCTTGCCCTGATGTACAATCTGTCTTGGTGAAGGTGGAAAGGGATGTATTTCCTGGGTAGTGAAAGAACAGTAGCACTCGCATCTTCATGTACATGTATTCGTTAACATATGCTTTAATCCAGAGTGATTTATAGCCTACACATACATACAGTAAGCAATTTATATATATGTATATATACACTGAACAAAATTATAAACGCAACACTTTTGTTTTTGCCCACATTTTTCATGAGCTGAACTCAAAGATCTAAGACTTTTTCTATGTACACAAAAGGCCTATTTCTCTCAAATATTGTTCACAAATCTGTCTAAATCTGTGTTAGTGAGCACTTCTCCTTTGCCGAGATACTCCATCCACCTCACAGGTGTGGCATATCAAGATGCTGATTAGACAGCATGATTATTGCACAGGTGTGCCTTAGGCTGGCCACAATAAAAGGCCACTCTAAAATGTGCAGTTTTATCACACAGCACAATACAGTAAAAATGCACATTTTAGAGGGGCCTTTTATTGTGGCCAGCCTAAGGCACACCTGTGCAATAATCATGCTGTCTAATCAGCATCTTGATATGCCACACCTGTGAGGTGGATGGATTATCTCGGCAAAGGAGAAGTTCTCACTAACACAGATTTAGACAGATTTGTGAACAATATTTGAGAGAAATAGGCCTTTTGTGTACATAGAAAAAGTCTTAGATCTTTAAGTTCAGCTCATGAAAAATGGGGGCAAATACAAAAGTGTTGCGTTCATAATTTTGTTCAGTGTATATATATATATATATATATATACGTATATATACTACTTAACAAATGTGTTATACCACCTGTCGTAATAAAGGGAAAACACAAATATTTTAGAAATCTGTCAAGAACCTATTTAAAACTAAACATGCTACTGTCATTTATTAAGCAAATAATAAACTGAAACAACTAAATAGACTTTATTCACACATAATAACCAAAAAACATAATATTTTGTATAGCCTTCTTTTGCCTTGATAATAGCTTGCATTCTTGCTGGCACAGATTTTTGCGTACTTTTCCACAGTCTTTGTTGTTATTGACTGTAATTGGGCATCTGAATAAAAAGTTAATAAAGTGCTTTATTATTTTTCTGCCTTTCTTGTAAAACTGTAAATTCGAAACAATTATATTTTAGCACTAGAAACACTGCTGTGACTAAAGAGCTCACACATATTGGTGGATTAACCATTATAGAAACATAAAAAATTATTTTTGGTCATCACCAATAATGTTAGTTACTGTTGTATCAATTTATAATTGTGTGTGCATGCTCATCTGCTCAGTTTAGAATATTAGATTCTCTTTACATGAGTGCTAAACAGTGTTGGGTAGTAACTAGATACTAGTAATTTAGTTACTGTAATAATATTACTTTTTGCAGTAATGAGTAGTGGAACTAATTACTAATAACATTTCAGTAATAATATTACAGTTACCATCCATAAAACAGCTTAGTTACTTTTGATGCTTCAACCCCGCTGATTTAAAATCCAACAATCAAATAATTCTGAGATTTTCATAATTTTACGACTCGCACATGCATGTGATGTCCCCAGTGCGGTACGTAAGCTTGGAATATGGAAAAGCTTACATTCAGCAGATAGAAATATTGCATTATATTGATTTTGTCAGGAAAAAAGATGATCTGAGCACTGTTGTGTAAGTTGTGGTTTTACTTTACTCTGGCATTACATCCCACCCACATCCCTCTGATCAGCATGTGGTACATTATATTACTATAATTAAAAATCTTTTTGGAAAATTACACAGTTTCTTACAAACTTATGTGATTTGATAAAATACATCACAATTAATGAGATTAACACAACACTTCTACTTGAATGTCACTATCAATCACTATTGAGTGTTTGTAATAACTTCTGACTGCGATCCAATGTGGATTTTGGTCAAATGATGAGGCAGAAATATGTTGTTAGTAACATTCTAGAAGAATTTTATGTGGACGATACACAGTTACAACTTTTGTTGGCGTGAAGAAAAAGTAATGTAACTAGTAGTGTAACTTATTACTGTTGCCACAAAGTAATAAGTAAAGTAACAATATTACTTTTGAGGAGTAACTAGTAATGATGAGTAATATATTACATTCTTTGAGTAACTAGCCCAACACTGGTGCTAAATGACAGCAAAGGTAATCTTTAAAAATTCTAATAATTTTAATAACACTGTTGCATGTAATATTTAGCAAATATCTATCATCTATCGATGTAATAGATAGATAGATTTCTGCCTCACAAACTACATGTCCCATAATCCTTTGCCCAGTCTCATCAGCACTCATTGTTTGCACCTGTGTCTCCTTACCCTTGTTAGTTCACCCTATAGAAGCCCGGTTCTCTCTGTTATTCTTTGCTAAGTCTTGTATGTGTCTGTAAAAGCGGCAGGCAGGGAAACACAAGGCGGAGGATCCACATGCAGTAGCATTTATTAAGAACTAACACAGGACAAAAGAACCAGAAACACAGAACAGGAGAAACACCAGGAAACAAACTGACACTGAACAAGGCAAACACAGGGGTATATACAGTATATACAAGGGCTAACAAGGTTAACAAGGGGGTGGAACCAATAAATCACTATGACAACAAAAAAGGTAACACAGCTTGCATTCTTGCTGGCATTGTTTTTACTTACTTTTCCACTAAATATTACATGTAACAGTGTTATTAAAATTATTAGAATTTTTAAAGATTACCTTTTGCTGTTATCTAGCACTCATGTAAAGAGAATCTAATATTCTAAACTGAGCAAATGAGCATGCACAAAAAAGTATAAATTAATATTGTTCTACCACCGAGGAGCCATGAATGTGGAAGTTCTGGAAATCGTTTTTTTTCTTCTTCTTTATTTGCCTTGTTGTACAAGATTTTAAATAAAAGCATCTGCTAACTGAATAAATGTAAATGATGGCACAATGTGGCTTAAAAGTGTAAGTACACTCTCAGGAAAGCTGTCACTGGGGTGGTACCATTTCAAAAGGTATGAATGTATGTATCATTTATGTACAAATATGCACACTTTGGTTACTAACATGTACCTCTAAAGTAACAATATACACCCTTTAGGGATAAATAAGCTACAAAGGTGTACCTTTTGAAAGAGAACTACCTCATTGACAGTTTTTGTACCTTTTTTCTGAGACTGTCCGAGGGTGCAGATCCAGTATTTTAAAACCAAAGGTGGCTTCATTAGTGATTTCAATATAATTTTTGGATCTAGTTGTTGTCACAGAACCCATGTACACATGGTATTAACATCTGCCTTAAGCAATGATCACAAGTTGACAGCCAAGACACATTACTGGAATTATACTCTGTGTCAATACAGCCAGATGATATTCTGTGAAGTTTTTATATTTAGTTCAATGGCTGATTGGCAGGTGGTCCTCACTGCCCAAGAAACCATTAGGTCGGATTAGAGATTACACTACAAATTTCGACTACATATTTTGTGATCTTATCACTCAAACCACATGTTTGACGTGTTGGGTGGCTGTTAATAGCTGGTTTAACCAGATCATGTACAAGCCCAAACTGTTTAGAATGTCAGATGTCTTCTGCCCAGAGAACACTCAGTTCTCAAACCCAACAACTCATCACATCTCGCATAAAAAAGCCCCTTAAAATAAAACCGAACTGGACATGGAGACTGAGTTATTGGCACAGCTGGAGGGAGACAAGGAGGAGAAAAACATGCAGTATTTCTATCAATAACACCACTGATATCTTAATGGGACTGAGAAGACATTCATACCTAAGGGATGCGGTTTCAGGTTGGGTGAGGAGTCCAATGGGAGGCTGTGCCTGTGCTGTTTGGGTAACATGTGGGACAGACAGAGTCAGGTTGCACACTGTTAGCATTCCGATGAGACGTCAAACACTATGGACTAGTGGCTTATGCCTCATCCAGCGTCTCTGTACATGTCCCACTGCAGTCAAGAATGGAAGGAGTGTTAGTGTGGAAGGCATGTGAATGTTTTTCCTGGGAGCTTGTATCAGTTCTGGGAAATGTGTCACCGAAGTATTTACACTCCTTGCATACAGCAGGCTCCTCGATCTGTGAGCTCAGAGACACCAAAGATCCTCAAGAGGACAAATGACTATCATCACTAACATTTGCATGCAGAGTTATAATTGAGCCACAGCAGGTTTTTGCGTATTCAAGCTACAGTCTCCATTGTGTCACCTCGATGCCAAACTTATGTGTCACAATGTGTAATCTAATATTTGAAGGATAAAATACATAACACAAACACCTCCTCTGTCTTTTGGAGCAAGTGCACAATGGCAAGGCCAAATATAGTCCGATTAACATGCTAAAAAGCTGGACGAAACAGAGCAACAATCGGATTATCTAGGTCTGTTATTGCTACCACACAAAACGAAACTTTGACATGAAAAGAATTTAAAAATATGGTTTACTGCTTCAGTCCAAATTAAATTGAATTTTTTGAAAAATCAAAAGTGCATGTAAATAGATGTATTGAGTCATTTAGCACAGGATCAATCAATTTTATAGGTGAAGGGCATAATTTCTTCACCCCCAGTGGCACCAAATAGAATTGCAAAAATAATGTTTTCAAACAGGTCTCCTAAACACACTGGTCAGAAAGAATGTTGTTTTGATTATATACTATTAAATTATTATTATTTTTATTATTATTATTATTTTAGTGATTTCATGCTTTTGCCATTTTAGTTTTAGTTTTAAATTTCAGTTTTAGTTTTAGTCATTTTAGTACTTCAGCTTATTTATTGTTTACATTTTTTAAATTTGAGTTCTTCGTCTTATATTTTATTTAATTTCAGCTTTATTTCAAAAGCAAATAAAAATGTTTTTCAAAAATAGTTTTAATCAACAATAACAACACTACAATCCGAAAAACAGTAGTCCAGCCCTAATCCTACACCACTGTACCAATGTAGGGGACCCTCAAACAAACATTGTATTATAACTCCACAGAGCCACAGAGTTTACACTACTCAAGGAAATAAATGTGAATGAATTACAAAAAGAAAGTATTGTAATATAAAAAATACACAAATGTCCTTTAAATATGTTAGACATACCAGATAGACGTAACTAAAATAATGTATTACACAAGGAATCCAATGTATTATTTAAACATTCAAACATAATTTACAACTCATCACATCGACTAATTGTGAACCAGTGAACTGTGGTTTTTCTTCAGATACAGAAAGATAATGGCAAGACACCCCTCACTGCTACATCTACACCTGTAATGGATTTAGGAACCAGTAACTAAAATCGATTGAAAAATATATCTGCTTTTCACTAATGACTGTAGTCTCCACTGCTCTATTAGGACTCATGGGAGTAAGAATAATGGGGTGGCCGCTGAATTTGCCTGCCTGTTAACAGTCACTATAAAATTGTCACGTCAGCACCTTGTGCCTGTCTTTATCATCCCAAACCCATTGGCAGTGCTATGATACGGATAGCTTCAGCTTCAAAGTTGTGCTGTCTTTCAAATATCTTTCTCAAAAAATAGCATATAGATGGGGAAAATATGGAAATTAAAAAAATGGTCAACCACTTAAAAACAAACAAATACATTGACCTAAAATCTGAATATCTTTATCGGTAGAAAGTCTGTTTGATTAGCTGTTACATACAGCTGTAGCATTAGCATTACACTGCACTCCTTCCTATATGCTGTATATGTACCAATACTGTCTATCTTAAAATGACTCCAGGGGTGGACCCATCAGATGGGCAAAATTGGATGAAATATTGCAGGGTGAATATAGCATGGGGGATTGTGTTTAATTACAGTGCAGTGGTCTCTGCATACTGATGATCTGAGGGTTTTTACACACTAGCCTCCACTAATACTCTGCTACAGTGCATTCAACACACATTATAGCTGTGAATGTGATTACTAATCTAAAAGATGTGCTTTCACAGCCACAGTATAGGATGGTTTGATGGGGGGAAATGTACATATTAAATTTAGGGAGCAATGGAAAGTTTTATCTTTTTTTTATGTTAGTCTAACAACTGTCACAAAGTTCAGCATGTTTAACTGCAAATGAACAGTGAAACAGTTATTCTTTTTTCATTCTTTTCATCCAGAGCTTCAGCTGTCTTTAGCCACAATATTCGTTGCAGCAAAGCAGAAAGAAATGAATTTTAAAAGAGGGAAAGTCCTTAAGAAGTCATTTTGATCATAATAATGGCATGGATGAAAAGTAATATTTAGTCATTACTGTCAGGGGAGATATATATGAGATATATACAGTATATATATATATATATATATATATATTAGCATTAAAGAAGCCTATTAGTAGCCTATTAGTAATGAATATCATCCTTCGGGGTCAGTGTAGATGAGTAATAATCTTATGCTAATATATTCTGACAAAATCGTCTGATTCTAGCTTTCTGTTGAGTCATTTTAATCTGCAATCTATTCATAGACGTAAAGACCAGACATTTGGAACACATTCATTAAAATTCTGGAGAAAGCTCAAGTAGAACTACTGTTCTTTGAATAGTAATCTTGGGCTTTATCACTGCAAAGACAAAAGACAAAGAGGTGATGACTGTGTTTTAAAGAGTCATGTAAGTCACCATTATTCTGCTAAGTGTTTAGGGTATATTTTACTTTTTGCTCAATTTGTTGAGATGTTTTTGAGATTTCTTGAACTTAAAATACACCAGATGAGGAGGTGGTGACAGGTCACTTGTAGGAAAATTAATGGAAGAAAACATCACATTCAACATGGTGGCTAAAGGCCCAAAAGTCCTACCTTTCGGTTAAAGAAGCCAATTAACTTTATTTTGTTGTTAGCGTTTTGCTAAGCATTATCTGCATGGTCATCAATTGAACTAACTATGACTATGGATAAACACCCAGAACATTCTTTGTTTTAAGCCAAAGTCAAGTTTGGGTTGATTAATATACTTTTAGTAGTACATGTTAGCTACCAAGGCCAACTTATTAAAAGATAATTATATGGTAAATTGGACAATCCTGGATCAAATGGCAACAATAAACTCCAATAAACATTTACTCAATGTCTCTTCTTGTCTCAATGTCTCTTCAATGTCTACTCCAGCATGCATGGAGAGGGGAACTCTGGAAGCAATGAGGACGGATACAAAGACATCACAAGGAACAGAGGGAGGGTGTCCTGGGTTAAAACAATGGTGACACCCACCTTAACAAACACGTGCCGTACCACAAATCGGCCTCCTCCACTCGAATAGTGTGCTTGCGAGCCCACTCGACAAATGACTGCCTCATAGGCCCTTTTGTTTTGCTAACTGGTAACTGTGGATGTGGAAAAAAGGAAAACTTGAGTAAACAAGCAGTGCTTACCATCTCAATAGAGCTGCATGGGTGTTCTTCAGCACAACAGTCTGGGCCACAACGCAAACTATGAGAATAGCATGGCCTGAACTCAACAGCAAACAGGCTTCAATTGTGTCTCTAAAACAGCCCACTGCATTTTGATTTCTGCTCTTTGTTTACGCACAGCAACAAAAAGGAACTGTCTTTGAGAATTCGAATCCACTGCTTGAGGTCCCTGAATTTTGCTTTGTTATTGTGTGAATTTTTTTATGAAGTATAGTGGCTGCACAGTATTTGGACACTTAAACACTTTAAGTGCACAAGAAACTAAAATGATCAAACCAAGTGGCAATTTTCTTTTAAATAACAAAACAGATATATGATTGAAAATATAATTATTTTTAATAAAAGTAAATGAAGTTTTCTTTTTATTTTTATACTGCACAGAAACATTAAATTGATCAAAAGTGACACTAAAGAGAATTATAATGTGACAAAATATTTCTATTTCAAATAAATACCGTTCTTGTGAACTTTCTATTCATCAAGAAATCCTGAAAAATGTATTTTGAACACCAAGTCAGTGTATTAGAATGATTTCTGAATGATTATGACACACTAAAAACTTTTTTTCCCCCAAAAGACACTACTTTTGAAAGAAGTAAGTGTGTGTGTGTGTGTGTGTGTGTGTGTTTCTATACAGGTAGGGACTTAAACCTGAATACACACCAACTCATGGGGACTTGTGTCACCGTAGGGACCTAAACTGAGGTCCCCATGGGTACATAAGCTTATAAATCATACAGAATTTAGAGGTTATTTTTGAGATTGTAAAAATGCAAGTTTTCTGTGAGGGGTAGGTTTAGGTGTATTGTTGGTGTAGGGCAAAAAAATACAGTTTGTACAGTATAAAAACCATTACACCTATGGGGAGTCCCCACAAGGATAGTGAACCAGACTGTGTGTGTGTGTGTGTGTGTGTGTGTGTGTACGGTCGCCGTGATTTTGCCAAGTAAGACATGTTCCTGGATCAACATCTTTTGTTGATCCTGGATCAACATTACTGTCCAAAAATACAGACTTAACCCAATCCCTACCACTAAACCTAACCTTACCCATAATTTATTCCTAAAACAGTGTAAAATGATAGCTGATTAACAAGGGTGTCGAAGCACCTAATCCTGATTGTAAGCCTAAAACTGACATTTCCTGAAAAGTTATCTCTCAATTCTGATTGGTTGATTAGAATGATGTTCATGGATCAAGAAGGATGTTGATCCAGGAACATGTTGTACTTGGTGAAATCACGTTCACCGTGTGTATACACATATACATATATATATATATATATACAACATAAAACACAAAAACATTTTTTTATATCTTCTTTTGCATCCAACAGAAGAAAGAAATGCATACAGGTCTGACTGTGAGTAAATGACATTTTTCAGTGACCATAAACAAAGCGTTTTGCATTTAATTACAAACATTGCTCATAAACTCTAGCCGAGCTCATCAGCTGGTAACCTCACCTCTGAAAGGTTGAATAAATGTATCCATGCCCTTCTCATTCAGTTTCTGCAATATATGATGCCACACTGGCCACTGTCTTGCCAGGCTGAGAACATTCTTTCTTTTATTAGTGTCTAGTTTTGTAACACTGCCAAATAACACTTGATTGCTCTTTAATTAAATATTAATGGTCGCCATTACATCTTCATTTATAATTAATGGCCGTTAACGACTGATATTGCACATTAATGTAATTAAACATTAGTAAAGCAGTAATGTAATTTCGCTTTCTCTAACGACTGGAGACTAGATGACTTTATGCAGCAGAAGTGGCCAAAATAGTGGCTGCAGTGAGATGACTGAGGCTGGTATTAAAACCACTCTGGCTTCACAATGGCCTGCTGAAAATTAAAACATGATTTAAGTATTTTTTTTTAAATCGATAAGTTCAGTTTTGATTTTAGTCATATTGTGTTAATTAACTGACTAGCTCAGGATGCAATGTTTATGAACATCCCAGACAAGTGATTCACAAAGCAAGTCCAACCTGCCCCTTCACCCCCAAATGTGTAGCTAAGTCTGTTTCGCACAGAGATGCTTTTGTGTGCTAGTGTGGGACCAGGAGACTGTACCCTGGAGCACCAGAGGAGAACTGGCATCAATAACTCTCTTTTTTTACCCTGAGGTGGCATCAACTTTAACCCTACATCTAAGGGTGTCAGTCTAGCATTAATCCGAGCGACTAAATTGTGCTTGTGCCGGTCAGCTCATTCCTTTCCTGTAGCTTTAGCCTTTCGGGAATGATTAAACTACTGCTCATGGTTGCATTTTTAATATGTAAAAGTTTCAAAGAGGTGTATGTTCGCTAAGTTTTATATTCTACCAACACAATCTCATGGCAGTTCATAACTATTATCTGTTTTGGCTAATTGTTTGCCAATTCATTTGCACAATCTCATATGTTCACCAGTGACGTTTGTTCCACATTGTACAAATCCACATGAAATCGCAACCTTGTAAAATAGTAAAATTTTCCTGTGAAATTGGATTGATTCTACATATTCTGTAATCATAACACTTCGTCATGGATTCAAAGGCTTTTGGTTTATCCTGAGAGATCAAAGCTGAGAAAGAGAAAACAGGAAAGCAACGAGCAAATATTTTCCGCAAGGTAATAAAAATGAAGTTTGCGCTAGAGCACTGGTAAGCACAGCACAGGCCCTGGCCATTAAAACTCAATTACTTCTCTCTAGCACTATGAAAACAAATATACACGATGAGCCTACAGGGCTGCTATCCTCTGATGGCACTACGACTTCCCATAATTAAAGGATTCGAAAGCACACCAGGACACAAACAAAGGCTGCTTTTTTAAAAATCTCTCATCATGTTGTGTCAACTGTTTGTGGGTTGGGGGGGGGGGGGG
>NW_015505317.1:1498991-1502924 GCF_001515645.1 Sinocyclocheilus grahami | reverse complement strand
GGGGCAGAGAGAGGGGGCTCACACTATTTTTCTGCTCTTTGATTGAGACCTGATGAAGGTAGAAACGGTAAATCAAGTCTGCACAGCTGCCGCTTTTTGGTGAATTTTTAACTAGAAAATTAGATCCTTAAGGGCTCCCCTAAGATTTAGAGAAGACAATGGTAAACCAAGAAGACCAAGCAGAGACTAAATGTATGGAAGTACATTTTGTATGGTTCTTTTATCCCACACCACCAAAATGTCACTCTTGTAATATGCTACACTCTTTTGGAGGATTCCATCATATGTTTGGCAAATGTAAAATATATTAAACATGTTTGAATAAGAGGGGGGGGCCTAAAAGTGGCTTTAACGGTAATGTTTTACTAATTTTTTGTATATACACTTTTAGAAAGTGTGTAAATATTGGGCCCAATGTACTGTTAAGATTAAGGAATGTTAAAGGAAATGTCCAAAAAACACACACGTACATACATGAATGCATTTATATATGTATATGTATAATATATTTTACCCCAAAACATTTCACAACAAACAAAAGTAACAGGCAGAAAATGTACAAATTATAACAGTAGTCAATTTGACTCATGCACCAAATTCCAAGTCATCTAAATCATCTTTTTTTTTTTTTGAGGAGCAAGACTTCAGAATTATGGCACACATGTAAAATTGACCACTTTAATGCTGACGGTAAATGAATGAATGACTTGAAATCAGAAGATTTCAAAGACTTTGAATGATGTTTTGGTGGAGCAGGGTACAGTTTCACTAGAGTGACATTTACAGAGAGTTTTCTTACCTATGTAAGGCATTTGCCACAAAACCATGTCACAATACCAGAACTTTTCAGATAACCTTCAAGAACATGATGATGAGTTTGGGAAATTAAATTAAAGAAGAGATGCTTGCCTCTGGTTGAGTCCAAAAGAAATGTATTCAGACTCTGGCTGATGTTATGAGCCCACATGTCACTTCTGATAAGAGATAAAAGATGCCTTATGTCATTAAGAAGAAAAAGAGGACTTTTCAGTAGGCTTCTATCGAACAAGACACATGCCTCAAAGAGATAAAAATAATTTAATTGAGAATGAATCACTCATTGATTTTCCGTAGAGGAATTGTTTTCCGTAAAGGCCAGACAGTCACTTTCTGGTCTTTCATTGCAACATTTTTAAATGTTTTAATAGAAATGTATCCTGTTTCTTATTTAGATTAAACATCTTATAAAAGCTTGCTCTTCAAAAATCTGATTAACAATCCAACAGATTTTTTGCATCGCGTCAACAGACTTGTTTCCCAAACATGATAATTAGTTTAGGTATAATGGCCACCTGTTTTGAAACCACTTTATGTTAGAGCTGTGCGCTCTGTGATCACATTAGCATAATACAGTAATGTTTCAACAAAAGTCCTTCTGTGAAGCATACCTTCTGTGTACCACCACAGCTGCATCAGTGTGGCACATGTACTGACCCGTTTAATCTCTCTTTCAAGAGAACATTGTTTCTTAGTGCTTTTTTGATGCACAGACTGAAATAACTGGATTTGAGCATTTATAAATTGAAATCACACTTTTAGTGTAACCAGTAAAGCAACGGGCAATACTTTATATGTTGCCTTTCAACTTCATTCAGAGATTTAATCTATGAACCCCCTCAAAATGTAAAGTCCATTTTTTTCCATAAAAAAATATTGGCACAGAGAATGTTTACAAATACTCATTAGCACTGAAAACTCATTTCATACAGCTGACATAAAGTCTCAATAATGCTGTCACCTCTTAGTACTAACCACATAAAAATTAGTGATACATTCTCTTATACACTCATTCAACAGCTTCTTTCTTCTAATTTGACTGGCCAAGCGCAATTAATCCAAAATTGTTCACATTTAGTAGAGGAGCACATAAAACTGGGATCACTCAAAGCAGGGTTTCTCTCACTGGTGAGTGCAGTGAGCAAAGAGAAGGAAAATGTCAAACCTGAGTGATTAAAGAACACTTTGAGCAGGGAAATTGCTTTTCGAGTGTGTGCACAAAATAAATATAATACAATATAAAATGTATGTATGTGTATACTTACGCTCAATACGTAATGGCGTTTGGTCTCGTACTGCATCGCGTACCTTGTCAGTGTCGTGCGCTTTGCTTGGCCATTTGTTGGGATAAACAGGAAAGTGTGTCCAGCTGAATTCAATTTGAGTTTTGTTAAACTAATTAAAAAGAAGCTTAGTTTACCGTGGAAGCGGTTGCGGCTGCGGTCGTGTGAAGACCGAAGAGTGTAAAGACCATCGACTCTACCGGCAAAGGACATAAGTATCACTTTTTATTTCTCTTCTTTCCTACTACTTGTTTCACTTCTGTTTCAGTTTTTTATAATCTATTTCTTACTATGTGTCAGTAAGTTGTTGTTATTTTAGCATGTGTGTTTGCCTCAGTGTTATTTTTTTAGGATTACTGATGAACTAATGTACTTTGATTTGTATTAGTTATCTATTTTAGTTACAGTTGTAGTAATGTTGTCATTTTATTAGTTTTTTTTATTATGTCTATATAGGCTTTTTATTAAGTTTTACTTTTATTTTGAGTTATTTCAGTACTTCAACAAACAAAATGGAAATGAAATAATATATATATATAACACATACAGAGGGGGAAAAAAGTATTTAGTCAGCCACCAATTGTGCAAGTTCTCCCACTTAAAAAGATGAGAGAGCCCTGTAATTTTCATCATAGGTATACCTCAAAATTTGTATTTAATTTATTTTATTTTCTTAAAAGCTTTTAGCTTTAATTACTTTTTCTTATTTGTGTATGTTTGAATTGTTTTTAGCTTTATTTTTTGTTTTCACTTAAATGTTTTAGTTTTGAAATGTTGTTGTATGCATTTGTCATTTTTATTTAAATTATTTTATTTTCTTAAATGTGTGTGTGTGTGTGTATATATATATATATATAGTATTTATAGAGTTTTAGCTTTTAGTTTTAATTACTTTTTCTTATTTGTAAGTCGCTTTGGATAAAAGCGTCTGCTAAATGACTAAAAGTAAAGTAAAGTATTGCTTAATGTCACTTTCACTTACACATATATTATTGTTCGAAATCCCAATTGTCTCTAAAAGCTATTTGCACCATCATTCAGTCTATTTAACTTTATTATGAAGCATTCTAGAATATTTCTTCGGACCATATTAAAACAAAAGCTACTTCACAGTCTTGTCCTACTCAACTTTAGAACAGGCTTATTTTAGGCTTGTTTTATTTCATATTTCAAGCAGCTGCTGACAGCCAATTAGAGTCAAGAGACAAGGCAGTCATTTGATAATTAATGAGAATTTATATAACTTGCAATACAAAAAAAAGATTAAATTTACTCATGAAAAACACTACATCAGGAATTCATACTTGTGGCACAAACAATTATCATTGTTTGTTGCGTTCCAAGTCCAATTCCAAGAAGTGAATGCGTTTTTGACTTGCATTGTTGACTTGAGCGGAATTTAAGACCGTAAACATAATTTATTGGTTGAGGAACATTAAAATGAATGTAGACAAATATTTTTGCTGAGGAGGTTGTTTTAATTAATTATTATTTCATTACAGACATTGCCACGGTTCTGGTCTGCAAAAGTAAATAAATAAATACATTTTTAAAAGTCTAAACTTGTACAACAGTTTACTCTGCAAATACATCAAACTTCTAATATTACTATCTACAGTAAAGATGAGGAGTTTTTTGAGAGGTTGTGGCTTTGTAATAAAAATACTGCTTGTCATTTATTTTTCTTCAAAAGGATGAAAATCTTCCTTAAACTCTTTTTTTCAGTCAAATCCCTAGAGCACAAGGTGGTACTTTTGAATTAAAAGACCAGTTGCATATATATATATATATATATATATATATATATATATATATATATATATATATATATATA
>NW_015505317.1:1488656-1498917 GCF_001515645.1 Sinocyclocheilus grahami | reverse complement strand
TATATATATATATGTGTGTGTGTGTGTGTGTGTGTGGTATAGTCATATGAGCAGTTAATCAAATTGCTTGACTATTTTCGTAATCAACCCCAACAAGCATCTATGTGAATCCTCATATGACCAATATTCAAGACTAATTGAGCAGAAATATTATTCACAGATGTATGGTGCATGTGACACTGTAAGGTTCTTTCCTCTGGAATGTAATTATTTAAAATGTGACCACAAACTTCGGCTCTATGAAGACAGCACACATAAGAGTACATGTGCGATTGGCAGACATAGTTTAAGTGATAACATTTTTCACATCTTGATGCAGAGTGATTGAGGCTTCACACTTTTGTGTGCAAGTATTTGTTTTATTGAATCAGAAGGTCGTTGCTCTCTCTCTCTCGCTCTCTCTCATTACACTGTATTTCAAATAATAAAGCTGTTTCAGTGCATCACAAATAAATATAGATTTGTGTGTCGGGGGGTGGTGGGGGGTAGACTGTCCTCTAATACTCGGCTAAACATTCAAAATTAGTTTTGCATGTTTTTTTTTTTGCATGTCTCACCCTTAGGCGATCCAAGATGTAGATGAGTTTGTTTCTTCATCAGAACAGATTTGGAGAAATTCAGTCATCAAAATAGAGTTAAAAACAGCTAATAAAAACATCAGATTACTCTACAAATAACCGACATGCTTCCTCCAGTGAAAACATTGTCTTGTCTGAATCAGGAAAGGAATATGCACATATTAAGCATTGTTTACAATCAAAAACAGTCCAAAACAGTTCTAAAAAAAATATGTTGGTGGGTTGATGTGAGAAGACAACTGGGATGGACATTTTCACTGGAGGCAGTGAAAAAAATTACAAACATGCAGCTTTTCACTTCACAAGACATTAATTGATGGACTGGAGTCATGTCAATTACTTGTGGATTATTTTGATGCTTTTATCAGCTGTTTGAACTCTCAATCTAACAGCACCCATTCACTGCAGATGATCCATTGGTGAGCAAGTGTGCAAACTGGTGAGCAAATTTCTCCAAATCTGTTCCAATGAAGAAACAATTTCATCTACATCTTGGAGGGCCTGAGGGTGAGTAAATTATAAGAACAAAAAAAAATAAAAATGGCAAGCCACACACTGAATATAATGCAGACTGGAAAAGTCTAGACATTTTTTTATTTTATTTTATAAATTGCATCGTCCAAGGATTTCATTTTTCCTATTTGGAGCGCTACAAATATTCTTAAGTTTCACATGAGTACATTTTAAGGAAATTTAAATTTTGGGGTGAACTGTTCCTTTAAACCAACAGTCATTGTGGTCAAGCATTTAATTGGAGGGAAAACAAGTTTAAATAAAACAGAGCAAAGGTAACTTCGCATAGTAAACTAGATGCATGTAATGAACTGTTTTCATTAATGATAATAATGCAAAGAAATGTTTCTTAAGCACCAAATCAGCATGTCAGGTTGATTTCTGAAGGATTGCGACACTGAAGACTGGAGTAACGGCTGGTGAAAATTCAGCTTTGCAATCACAGCAATATATTACAATTTAAAATATATTAAAATAAAAAAACTGTTATTAAAAATATTAGTGTTTTTCTGTAAGTTTGATCCAATAAATATAGCATTGGTGAGCATAATAAATCTTTCTATCCACAAACGTTTGAACTTTTTGATAGTGTATTACATTTAATCAAAACTTACAAAATATGGCTTCCATAAAATAAAACCAAGAAGAAGAGTGCATCAATTATCCCTGCAGAAGTTAAGACTGTGCATACAGAGCTTCTCATTAAACCAGCATTCACCTTTCTGGCCTGTCAGAACAAAGTCTCTATTTGTAGTCCACTGATTAAACCATTAGTGGGCTGCAGATTTACAATAACTCTGCTAATCTATTCAAACTTTCTTTAGCCTGTTGCAACTCCAAATGTCTGACAGCCCGTGCAAAGGCGTATGGTAAAACATGAAACTCCACAAAGAATAAATTCTCCTCCGTAGCCTACAAAGCATTCCAAGTTTTTCTGTTGAAGCTGCTGAGAATAGAAAACACTGGATCTTTTGTGAGGTGACTCAAAGTGCGTGGGTACAATATATCAGTCCTCAACGACAGAATTATCCCACTTTTCCCTCCTTTTTAAGGTACAATCTTGCCATCTTATTTGTTAGAACATCCTTTCTGGAGTTGCCATAACAAGAGCATAATGGGTATCATTGTCACATGAATTATGCTTGGACCTGTGAGTGGGTGGGTTGAACTCATAGAGGACAACACCATCATGGTGTTTTTCTGTCCGTGACAAAGAGCTTCTTAATTGTGACCGAGTACGTTTGAGAACATCAATTCATGCCATTTTGTCTGCACTGTGCACCGCAGACCTTTGGCCATTGTGTTTGTCCATTTTAATCAAATTCTAGGCGCGCTTATGGTTAGAGCCAATGTGAATGATGAAAGAGTCCAGGCTTGAGATGTGGATGTGTCATGAAGTCATGTTTTCCAGCACATAGAAGGCTGCTGTTTGCTGTTTAGACCATCCTTTTGTCCCCCAATATTCAAATGGGGTTTAGTTTTAAAACGCGAGCCCGTTCTGCATAAAAGGCCGATAGAAATCTAAAAGGACAGAATATGTGACCAAAAAGGCTGGTCAATAAATGTCTTGTCCTAACACCCGGGCAAGAATGTGGGAAATGGCGCAAGAGGCAAAAGTCTGCCAGGCATATAGATACAGTTCAAATGTCTGAGGAAATGGAGATTACATTACATTCAACACATTTCTCTAAAGGCAAAACGGCCTGCAATGAATGTCTTTGTGTATTATCTCTCTGTTCTTTATACTTGCTGATCTTTTTAGACACTGGAGTCGAAATTGAGCATTTTCACAGCTTTACCTTGCACAACACAACCCAGCACGCATGCGGTTGCATCTTCACACACACACACACACACACACACAGCTCCACTACCTTATTAACACTGACATCTGATGCCACGACTAGGCAAACGAAGCTCAACAATTGATGTCAGAGCCTTACAAATTAAATAAATGGGGAAACGCTATGGTGTATTACACACACTAAGTCTCCTTAATGAACAGTCACACGTTGGTGCACAAAGCGTCCTGTGCCAGACAAATCAAACATGTGCGGGCTAGAAAACAGCCATGGCACTGCACTATGTGGTGAGAGAGACAGATCAATGAATAGATTACCTTTTATAGATTAAACACAAAGTGAAAAAAGTGACAATTAAATAAACGGCAAATCTCAAGAACAAGCTAGACAAAAATTAAACCGACACTTTTTTTTTTAACATTAGCATTATTTAAAAATATTTTAATTTAATAAAAAATTACATATAAAAATGCATGTCAATTTTTACTTCACAATAAGGTTCAATTGATTAACAAATGCATTAACACCACATTAGAAATTATTTTACAGCAATGTTCAATAATAAATATAGTTTGAAATTATTATTATTATAATTATATAAATCCATGTTCATTTATAATGCATTAACATTAATAAAATGTATTAGTATATGCTATCTAGATTAATAAAAAAGTATTGCTTATTGTTAGTTCATGATGCCTAATGCATTAAATAATGTTAACAACTTCAACTGTTACTGTAAAATGCTGCAGATGCACAGACAGAGATGAATGTCATTTCCTGTTTAAGGTATTTGTACATGGACAGCTTCCTTCTTTAGAGTGCTTAAATTTATTCATACAGTCAGCTGCCATTTTTGTTTTCACTGCTTGCAGCCCTTTGGTCTGCCGCCCAGCACCTTAAAGGTGTTCCGTGTACGGGGACATTATTTTTAGATCACTTTACAATCACTTATTTTGCTGTCGGAAAATGTAGAATAATAGGTGTGGATACTATGGGTTGGTTGAATGCATAACTGTAGCCAGACATCTCTTATTCTCCAAGGTGGGCTGAGCTCGGCTTTGAAAGACAGGAGAGGAGAGAGATGAAATATCAAAAAGGGGTTAAGTGCCGAGGTTACCCATCCACGGAGCATAAAATGAAGGCTCTCACTTTGATGGACACCGGAACCCAGATCCCTGATGTCCCAAAATATTAGGTTTCTCTTCTAATAATGTTGGAAATATTGCCTACTGTCATGATTAATCTGGCCGGGTGCTGGCGCTGATTACAGGTGACACGGTCACAGCGCAGTGCCCGTGTTAGTTTCCACACACCGTCAGCTTCACTCCCAGTTCCGGGCGAGCCAGCCTGCGCAGTGATAGCAGCTCTCGGTTGCCTCTAATAGATTGTGACAGCCAAGAAGGAAACCTTTATTTTAATTCAAACAACAAAAGCCAAATAGCAAAACTTATGTACGTGCCTAACTTTTTCTTCCGCGCCTTTTCTTATCTTCCCCCATTTTCATTTCTCAAATTCTTTTTTTCTCTTCAGTAGAGATGCAAGCGCCTTACAGGGTGAGAAAATTATTCTCAGCCTTAGCGGACACAAAATGCGGAGGTATTTGCAGATGTGGAGGACAGCGCAAAAACATTTGTAGAATCAAAGGCTTGAATTATTGCACAAGGGTTCAGCAAGTTTCACATGGCACTTAGAAACGCCATTGTCCCAGCCAGGAACAAGGAAGCCCATTCTTCAGAGGGGATGAAAGTCAACCTTGGCTATTCTCATAATCGAATCTGTAAGTCCCAGTGGACCATCGGGACAAGGCCTTGGGAATTCTTTGCATTGGCCATGGTCAGAATGCACTGTTTGGCCTAACAATGGCAACATTGATTTTAATGCTCAGAGAATTTTGGTTGAGCTGAGCAAACTGAGCGGGACCGAGGGGGAATACCACTCCCTGTCATTCCCATGAGAGGCGAAGAGGGTCATATCTTTCTCCACCACACCCACCCACCCACCCCTTCTCCATCCATCCGGCTATGATCTCATGCTGAAAGCCTTTCTCTCAAACAAACATATGCAGATGCCCAGAAAATAGCGCCACTTCCTCCTTTTGCCCGTTGCCCTCTTGCTATACTGCCATCAGGCCTGATATTATTTGCACAATCACTCCTTGTTGACAGTGAATCGAGACTGAAACAGGAGTGTTTTGAGAACTGATGTTACATTGATGTCCGGTTGCCATGGGGCCACAGTTGCGGCATGAAGTCATGACCTTCCTGTTTGGCCACATAGTAACTTATTGAGTCGATACAAATTACCCTGATTCTTTATCTACCAATTTAGCTGCTGGTAGTGGGCAGGGGTCACATAGCCCCATTCATGGGATGGCTTTTGAAGTTACTGCTACCACTGTGAGACTTTAAAACTTACCCCCATGCGGTGGGATGGGAGGTAGGGGGAGATGTTTCCAGACAATGAACAGCAATGCTTCCCGCCTTCAAAACACTTACTTCAAAAGGACCTCCCTCTGCCAGTTCTGAGTTTGCTCTGGTTGCCGGCACTGGACATGCTTTTCCCTGTGGATATAAATGTTTTATTAGAGGTGACACCTCGGGCTGCTCTTTCCATGCTTCGGTGCAAACCCTTAGACAGAGACACGACAGGACTGAAGGGAGAGCACTCATGCAAAAAATATCAATTAGAAAAACACCAAACCGTTCATTGACACACTATGAATTTGTCACTCTTTGAATGAACAGCAAATATGTGAGGCAAGAGCATCTGGGCGTCTAATTAAATCAGAACTCACAACAACATGACTCCAAAGCAATGACAAAAATTTTATCGAAATATCCGCTCCACATGCCATCCCAAGCTTTGGGATTTAATCTTTTGCCAAATTATAACTTGATTCATGTGGTATGTAATATTCAAGCACCCCATCAGCAGAGAAAAATATAATGATTTACAATAGATATACATAATTGATTGCCAATCAGTCTCTAATCAGCCTTCAATGAGACTATTGTGTTGCCTGAAGAAGATGGATGTTAAAAGAAGCTTTTGAAAAACAGATGGTGGATCCCAAACAATAAGGTTTTTGCTTCTTTTTGAAAATGATCAACTTCCTGTGCCACCCTGACAGATAATTATCAAACCCTAATGAAATAATGCTCTCTAATAAAATAACTATGGACATAGAAATATATTAAAGTATAACAAGACATTTCCTTCCTTTTCAGTAGTCATATATTCAAAAAAAAAAAAAGGAAATATAAAACACACAGAATTCATTGTTTTCATCTTCAAGAGTGACATTGTTTTTTTTCTATTTCATTACTACTATTACCTTATTTTCTCTCTAGCAAAACCAAATGTGTTGCAACTACAGTGTCTGTATGTACTATAATGAAAAGCATATTAAATTACTCAATTCACCTGATTGTTGTTGGTGTAGAACACCAGCACTGAAGCACTAATGAAATTTATATTGCATAGTAGCAGATAAAAAAAGAACGGTCCTAATGATTCATGAGCCTTTCCTCAAAAGATGAATGTGTTTCCTTACATTTGCCCACCTTAACTGCATGGATTTAATTTGTTGACAATTGATACTGATCACCTTCAAATGGCTTTTAATTGATATTGGTGCGAAAGCAGTGAACTTTAAATAGACATTTCTAATTATTGGATTTAAAAAGTGGGGGCTTTTCGGGAAATGTTATGGCATTTGGAAAAGGATTCATGAGGCAATAAGGAGATGGCCACCCTGCAGCTAAATGACATTAAAGCCTGTTACTGCTTATACCTGAAGGGAGCAATGCCACCAGTCTAGGGAGACGAGAGTGGGGTCCCACCTCGGGGCTGGTACTTATCTGGAGAATACAATACTTTATCCTGATAGCCAGATATTTCTGTGTCACTCATCTTGCAATTGAAATGTGGCTCATGTCTTTGCAGGAGTCAAAAGGAGGTTGAGCTGTTGCAGAAGACAAATGGCGTCTGAATAAAAGGATTTACAGGTTGGCATGTATGCCAATGTTTGCCATTTGCTCTTGTGCACTGAGAGATGCCACTGAAAGTGATAAAACAATTAAGCAATATCACAAAAAAAGTTCTGCAAACAAACCATTAACTCAAATTTCAACACCATACAGCCCATTATTTGACCATTTTAACACAATAGACAAGCTATTTTATTTATAGAGGGCTGTAGGGATGACATATTTTTGTAGTCCGACATACAGAAACAAGTTAGCATTTTAGCACTTCCAATTTCATTGTCCTGAAGTCAAATAGATTTTTTAAAACGGGTTTTTGGTTAAACGCCTGAAATAAGGTCTGTGTTTAACATGCTTACATTACATTCAAGTTTTTCTCTACAACATAAAATACATCAGTAATACCCCATTGTGAAGCGTTTACTTACTTTTATGTCTTGAAAAAAGGAATATGCTAATAAGGGTCTAAATGAGGCTACAGAGTTTGAAAGACATTAAATGTCATCACGCCAAACAGGAAAACCAATCTACTCGCTAGTCCACTTTCAGCCTCATTATGTCTATAAGTATGCTCTTGCAACCTATTCTAAACCAAACTATCAGGGAAAATGTTTTTTTTTTAAATAAAGACTGAAAGAGTTGTCTGAAGCTTAATGGTGGTGACTTTTAAGTCATGTGACCATGGTATAATTTGTTTATAGACTACGCTCAAGTTTTTACTTCTGGTGATTATATTTAGACTTTAAAATTCATAAAAGTTGTTCATTTGTGACTTTTATGTTAAAAAAATAAATCATGAGGAACAAAACGTTTGACAATCATAAATGTTTGTTGGTCACATAGCTTATTGTTTGCAATAATCCAAAAGTCAATCGAAACATTCTGTTGGGTTTTTGTGGAAGTAACTAAAGTGATGCTAACTTTCAGGTTGGCCTACAAAAAATAATTAATCACTTCAGCACTCTATTGTTGTTCAGTCAGTGAAAATGGTCCCAAACGAAAACAAGGTAGGGTCCACTATTGCATGTTGCCAATTGCACTGCACAGACTAACAAACATGAATAAAAGGAAAGACACAAACCGTAATACATTACAGTTGTGTTATAAGAAATATCAACCGTCAAACCATTTAGTTTTATAATGGACAATTTTGACTAAAGGCCTTTAGTCTATGCAAGTTGTAGCTGTTTATGCATGTCCATAAACAATGATGGAATGAGATTGATGACTTAATTACAATTGGTTAGTTACTGTCATCATTAACTTCTGCTTAGTGTAAACCAGACATTGCTCTCCAAGCCCTCCCACGCCAATGATATCCCATTAGAGAGCTTAAATCTCATTACCTCATTCATCCAAGCACCAACATGCCTGCAGGGAGCTAGCAAACAGCCGTGACAGTGCTCAGACAGGTCCAGACGGTGTCCCACAAGGCTCTATCCTTGGTCCTGTGGCATTTTCAGCATGGAGCCCTGTAGAAGGAGAGCCAGATTGAATGGAAGGGACAGGGGTGGTTATGTATGGTTAAAAGGTTTGGAAGAAGTTGGGGGCACTCCTGGGGTCAGGCAGACATGGTGTGAGAAGGGTCAGAGTAGGTGATAATCTCAGAGGTCCCAACACTGAGACTACTGTGTCTTTGGTCTTGTTCCCTCAGGTGACGTTAGGGGCTCTATATTTTGCTGGAGCAGCACAGGATTAAGGCTCCATGGAGAATGACTAGAGGAATCAACCTGGAGAGTTCAGATGAGTGATAGGCACCCATGGGGATCTAATCTTGTCAGATCTGATTAGACTTAAATTATCACCCACAGTTAGCAAGAAAGAGGTTTGAGCTGTATGTGTTCACTACTATTATTTTTACAGTTCAAAAGTAATGTTTTCAATTACATTGAAATAATGACAATAATTAAATGATCTCGTTATTCCTTTTTCTTTCACTTATAAAATGTCATGCAGTATTGCCTTCAGTTCTACATCAGACACTAGTGAGAACAATCCCCATGTAATGTCTGTCCAGCATGCTTCATTGGCTTATAATGGAGGATCAGTGTCAAAGCAGCCAACAAGATGATTACATGCCATCGAAGCACAGCCATTCTTTAGTATCGATCCACTTCAGCTGGGAAGACAGAGGATGTAAAAATTGAGCCAGGTGCAAGCTAGAGCCAGTGAGTAAAAGATCCCATATGTGTTCATTTCTACATAAAGACTAGGCTGCCATACATATTGGGTATGAAACTTAACTCTGGCCTCAATGTTAAAACAAAAACCGGCCTTTCAGGTAACTCAAAGTTTTCTATTTGTATTGAAGAGGATATATAAAAATATGGTAAAATACTGGACAAATTACAACACAAAATCATCTTGGAATTCATTTACACTTGGCGTTTTCATCAGATCAAATATGCAATCAGTAGAAATGCACAAAGAGACAAATTTAAACACCTCCATAGTGATCAGGATTAAACAGGCAAGGGAAATAATAATTGAACATCATCAATTCAATGAAGGATGACATATTAAACAGATTTGGACATCTGTAAATTATTTCTTTAGCAGCGAGATCCCATTCACCATTATTAGTCAAGAGCAACTGTATGACATCAAGTCAATAAGGGAAATGATCTGATTGATTCATACTGTCTGAGTACCAGCGATTAAGCACATTTAAAGTTCTTCCTCATTTTAACTAAGCAAAAACTGGAGCACTGATAGCATTTTAACCAGAACCAGCATTTGCGAAGAGCGAATGGAAGTATACTGCGTGTTTCCTACGTTAATTGCAATCCCGCCAGCATAAACATTATTATACACTGTTGAAATGTACAATGTCTCATAACAAAAAGGTGAGTGTCCATACCGTCTGAATTGCCTTTGTTGTTTACCATAAATCAATTATTTATGCCTATAGAGCTTCAAAATATTTATCTTTGTGCAGTATAAAGCTAGTTAGTTAAACAATAGAAACAAATGGGATGTCCTCAAGCTTTTCAAGGATCTGTCAATATGGACCTCTCTTGAAATAAAGCATAAGCACAACTAATCATAATCATTATCCTCTGAGCCTTGAGCATGAAGTCTTCAAGGGGTGTTGTGTTATCCTCATCTGTTCAAGAGTGCAAGTTGGGCAAAAGAAATTGGACTCAGAAGGCATCTCAAAAGCAGTTGTCATGATAATGAAGTGCTTGAGATGTTGCCATCAATCGAAATCCAGCATCAGGGATCACACACAGCATATTAACACAAAGTAAAAAAATGTGTGCACACAGAAAATAAATTACAACCTAAGATTGTATCAAGATTAGAAATGGCAAAAATGTCAACTGGGGGGGGGGGGGGGGGGTTTTTGTTTATAAAAAAAAAAAAAAAAAAAAATGTA
>NW_015505317.1:1458099-1488646 GCF_001515645.1 Sinocyclocheilus grahami | reverse complement strand
GGGGGGGGGGGTGTTTTGATGTATAAAAAAAAAGTAAAAAAATATGTATACACATAAATAAAAAGCTAATAAATAAATAATATTCTTTACATACACACACACACACATACACACACAATATTATATTAATTATATAAATATAATTGCACTGTTGATACCTATATTTTTTTATTAAATGAAAAATAATAAAACAAATAAATAATACGCTATAGACATAGATACAAATTATAATTATAATATGCACTGAATAATGACACAGACTAAAGTAGTTACATTTTATATTTATATATATACAGTATATATATATATTTATTTATATTATTCTTTTTTAATTTTTATTTATTTTTTTGATAAAAATCTAAATGGAACACAAACGGAATGGTTTGGACCTATATATAGTACTAAGATCATTCATTTGAATTTTGCAACACTTCAAAAATTTGGGGGGAACAAAAAAGATTACAATAAAACATATTTAAGCATAAGACTACAAAAGCAATCAAAAATTGATCTAAGCAATCTAAATTTTGATTGTGGGTGGACAGTTATCCTAATACATATTGTGTACGTCAGTGTAAGTGTGTGCACACCCCATGGCTCTGTTGTCCCAATACTTAAATTCCTCTTTTTCCCGAGCATTTAAAATTGTCCTTCCCCGACACAGCATCTCGCCGGCTGACTGTTGCTCTACGTGACATATGTCCTTATGCTGGTTCACATGTCGACCATTAATAAACAAATGAGGGCTCACCCAGGAGGTCGAGAAGCTCAGCTGGCCCATTTGTGACAGGACCAGAGGACAAGAGGACGAATCTGGGGAGGGGAGAAGGGGGACGACAGCATGTCTGTCATCCTCTCCTAACCTTGTCTTTGTCAGAAGCGGGAGAGTCAGAACATGTGTGCACACGCTCTCATCCTTCACTCCAAACCTTCAGTGGCTGATTAGTGTGAGTGACAAAGTGGAGCAGCAAGTCCACTCAGCTCTTCATAATAAATCTATCAGCAGGGTAATAGAATTCCATCAATCCCCCCTTTCACTCCTCCGCCCCGCGGGGTCAGTCCCTCGAGCACTGCCGAGGCCTCTCCCTTGGGACTGTACAACTGTTATTATTCAATTACACTCTTTTCTTCCCAGTTAAAAGACCATGATATCATTATCACTTAATGAATATATATAATTGGATCTAGGGACGCTTGCCTTTCCAACGGATGAATAATGTTCACGATTCATTTTGGCCTGCTATGAGCCTCTTCTGAGCATCTATTACTCGACTTCTTGCTAAAAATGATGATGACAAAGGGAATTTGGAATTAGCTTCAGTGTTCATTCAATGCTTAGTTAAACACAAAGGATAATAAAATGGAATTTGAGGGTGAAAGATCCGGGCTCACTGCCATCTCACAGGTTCACTGAAATGGTACTTTAATGTGACAGCGATGTCACTAGAAATTGAAAAATCTAAAATAGAAAAATAGCCTACCTATTTGTATTTATATGATTTTGCTTTATATATATATATATATATATATATATATTTGTTCTGTCAAGAACACTCACATATATTATTCAAACTAAAACTTTTATTTTGTATGCGATTAATTGCGATTAATCATTTCACAGCACTAATATATATGAGAAGCACAGTTGTGAAAAATTGATGTTCAGAAATTCTACTTATTCAGTAGTTTTTCCCATGTTTTAAACAGAAACCTCAGTAAATTGTCTGAATTAAAAATAAAATAAATAAATAAATAAAAATAATAATAAAGAAGCAGATACAACTAAGATTATTTCTATTTTTTAGGTTAAATATTAATAATAATGACTCTCTGATAGATATGCATCAGTATTTGTGAAATTGAAACAAGTTGAACAGATTGCATTCAGTCAGTGCTGCTACAAATCAGAATAAGAATCTTAGATTCTTATCTGAATAAATAAATACAAATGTTCCAGACAATCAGAGTTCAATAACAAAAGCCTGTAAAAGGAATAATAATGATGGTAATAAGCAGAACAGAAACATTGACTTCAGTTCATTTGTAAAGAAAAGGAGGAGGAAAAGAGACAGAGGAGAGCGAGGGACCTGGGAACAGAATAAAAGGGTGTGATTTGCCTCATAGCAGTAAAACCTTGCTCTTCCATTGGTAACCAAATGCAACAGTCCCTCCCCTCCACATTGTGTGGGGTAAACGTTGCGTAGAGAGGGTTTGTGCGGATTAGCAAGCTGACCAACGTTATCAATCCTGGTTAAGGAGGTTCTGTTGACAGGGCAGGGAAACAAGGATCCAGCTGCTCCCAAAAGAGTCCATTGGGCCTCACTGAACCTTTTCTTCGCACATACACACGCACGCCCATCCATACTGCCGTGACAAGGCCATCTTGTACCCCCTCCCCCCCATACATCACTCCAAATTAAATTTACATTAGGCCCTCCTCAATCAGGGGCCCGGCGGAAAAACCTGACATCATTAGACAGAGCGTGTGGCCGCCATCCATTACACCCCTATTATACACATGTCTTTGGATTTTAGCAAAGTTCATGCATACCTAAGTGCAAGTTTGTGTTAAAAATTAAAGACTCTTTTAGAAGGACAAAGGAGTTTCTGAACTGTTGACTTTGAGAGAGTCTTCATTACCCCACAGCCGACGGGTCAGCACAGAAGACCCGGTCTCACTCTCCTTTTTTCCCCCTTTCTTCCTTCCTTATTTTTCCCCAATCACTGCAATCCGAGGAGGAGTCTGTCTATTTCTTTTTCTCTCCTAAATGCAGTGTGGAGTGCGAAGGTGAAAAGTGGCTCGCTAATAGACACACACAAACACATTTGTTTCCCCTAATTTCTCCATTAAACCATATCTGTGAAGCAGGATCTGATATCAGGTGGTGAGAAGATAGTGGGACCTGGCACCCGAGTGAAGCGCTTTACTCTTTAATTGCTTCATTAGCATCAACACTAATCCCCCTCTAATTTCCACTCTCATTTCTCACACTCATTTATTCCAGCTCCCTCTTCACCCCCACCGAATCCCACCTCCCCTAATCGCACAGCACCTATTTGCTTTCCAAGGTAATGATAACAATTCACCACTCAGTAATGTTTATTTCATAACCTCTATTCCCCAGATAAACAAGATGATGCCGAAAAACAGACAAGCATACTGAGGCTCATTGCGTCAGACTCTAATTTTTCTCCCTAATTATGGTTTAATTACAGTTGTGTATGCTAATACGCTAAACATTTGTACAAAACATGTCCAGCTTCCACCTTTTCTTTTCAAGGTGCTGTGTGCAATAACATTTGCAGGATTTTTTAGAGGTAAAGTGCAACACTACAAAAAACTACTACTACTACTACTAATAATAATAATACAAAATGTCAATTTGTTAAGAAAAATATTTTATAATACTGCTACTACAAATAATAATAATATAAATATAAACAAAAAATGTCAGTGGGTTAAGAAAAATGCTGCTGATGATGATGTGATGGATGAAAAACAAAAGTCAATGGGTTAAGAAAATAGAAAGACATTTTTTTTTCATTATACTACCATTACAACCACTACTTCTACTACAAATAATAATAATAATTATTATTATTATTTAATTCAGAATATTTATTTTACTTTTCTTAATGAACTGTCAATTTTTTTTCTTTTTCTTGTTTTAGCCATAAATGTATCAATTCTGCAGTTTTTTTAAAACTGGAAAACAAGACAATTAAGAGATTTCCAGTGAAGTTTGCCTGCTTATAGCCTTATAGTCTTTTTACTCTTTTATGGCAGCTATCAATGAAGAATTAAGAAACACAACTTCACACAATGAAACACAACGGAAGCCATTAGAATAACAATATTCTGCTAACGGTTTCCAGATAAGTAGAATTTACGAGAATTAACAGCAGCTCTGTAGAGAAGTGACAGAAAGCTCTATAGGTCTTTGTGAGATCACACACCCACGCCACCCTCACTCACTCTCTTGCAGTCAATGACCCAGTGTGATGGTTTCAACCAAGTTGCTCATCCACACACATCCATGGACTGCATGCCACTGAAGCATTAACATACAAATGGCCTCAACTTAACACGTGATTAAGATTTCAAATGCCATCAAATGTTAAAGAACTACCAACTAAAGAATAAATAACCTTAATGGTGACCTATAACATGCTGTCTGTAATTTCCATTCTGCACCACCTTGGTTAAAATGGCCAGAATTGAATTCCTCATCATGAAACATATCTTCTCAAGAGGGTTTGGCACTACTGTAAGAACTTTCCATTAAATATAACCTATTAATAGTGTCCCAAACACAGTACATTAAAAGTCCAAAATGCATAAATCGAATTATATGGAAAAGTACTGAAACTTATTTAAAGCCTAAAAGTAAAATGTATATATCAACTAATTAAATGCAGTATTTTAAACATGCTATTTATTAAAATCATTAGTGCATTCTTCACACTTGACAAGCTGTTTAGAACCAAGATATGTATTCCTCAAAGCATAATACAAAGAGTGTATTAACCTATTTGCTGTTACCACTGAAGATCCCTCATAGCCTGGGTTTATGGTTCAAAATGAACTTAGAATAGAGTCTGAAGAGTTTGCTGTTTGTTGGCAACTCCATATCATGGCAAACGGTTGTCATATAGGCATGGCATGGATGACATAACTCTTTTCATTTAGACTTGATAAACACTGGCTCACAGGCACAAGAATTGCCTGTTTATGTGAGTAAGTGTTGACTGTTCAGTGTGGTGGATGTTTAATGACCACAACCACTGACAGAACATGAAGTGATTCATCTTCTGGGAAATAAATCTCAAGTCAGTAATGAAAAAAGCTGCATCTTTTGATCACAAATACAGTCAAACATTACATAATATATAGTAATATTGTAAAATAAACATTTTTATTATTTAAAATAAATATTCTAATATTTTAATATACAAATATTATACAAACCCAATTCCAAAAAAGTTGGGACACTGTACAAATTGGGATTATATTTTTTTTCTCTTCGTGTTATGGTAAAGTTGAATTTTCAGCAGCCATTACTCCAGTCTTCAGTGTCACATGATCCTTCAGAAATCATTCTAATATACTGATTTCTTATCATAGCTAAAAACTAATTTTTGTGCCTTCTTAATGAAGTGTGGAAACTGTGACTGTCTTTTTCAGGATTCATTGGTTAACAAAGTTAGAAATAAAGCATTTGTTTGAAATAAAAATCTTTTGTAACATAAATGTTACTGTTAATTTTATTCAATTTAATTTTTTTTAAGTGATCCCACTACCAAACTTTTCAACGGTAGAAAACTGATCAAACATCAAATTCATACCATAAATACTGTTTCACTGATTACAGTTTATTTCCTCCTCTTTTAATTTATCATTCAGTCCTTCTCTGCAGGTCTTATGCAGAGTTCACACTGCACGATTTTCAAAGTCATCGGGTCACCGTGGTTTTCACACTGCATGACTATCTGAGGTAGCTGTGTTCACATTGCACGATGGATCGGCGACAGGAGGTTACACACTGCATGACTTTACAATAGAAATAATCGCAGACAACTCTGTCTGGTCCGCAAACTAAGTTTCACAACAAAACACACGCGAGAAGTGATAAGGAAATAACGCGAGAACCTGCGTGCATCAGACCGGAGTTCTCGAGCAAGACTGGAATTATAAAATATATATATAGCCCACAAATTGTCTGTGAGCTGATTTCCAGCTACAAGGAGAAAGAGAAAAACAGATTATGCAGGAGGGAGATGCAGGGAACAGGGATTTTGCAGTAACTGTTATGCTGATGTTGTGGCTGGTCAAGCAAATGTTTGTGCTTGTTTCTGTAAGATATAATTGTTCATATATCTATTAAAATACTGATATTCTAGTCTATAACTCCTCCCCGAACTTCCCTCTGCCCTGTATCTTGGTCTCTCATTGGCTGTAGGTCATCGCCGATGTAGTTTTCAGTCAGAAATCATTGCACACAGCGTGATTGTGAATCGCCGACAGCTCCAGATATTTAGCATGCCAAATATTTTTGATTGTGAACTCGGCATTAGACTGACTACAAGGGTCAAGACAGGGTGAAAGAAAAGATCACCCTTCCCATCATGTATTTTTATCTTTCTCAGATGTCACACACAACAGCTTCTCGAGAAGTACCTACATGGATCAATATCTATTTAGTGACCTAACCCCTGTGTATGTGTATGTCAAAGCAGGCAATCTAAAGCTGTTTGAAGTATTTCATCTGGCACAGTCCTGCCCCCTGACCTGTCCAAAACACGGACCTCTCCGTCCTAAAGGCATGCTGCTCTCCAGCAATAAACAAGGCTGGGAAGTTGTTGCACACTTGTCACAATGTTGGTAGCAACCAACCCCCTCTGAATTGCAACCGACCCCCTCACGGTCTTTTTCTACCAGGATCTCGCTCGCTCTCCATCTCTGGATACATTTTTAAACTATATATCCAATTTCAAATATTGGCCAATATTATCTTGATATTTTCTTAAACACCCATAAAACAACCGGAAAGGGATTAAACATTCAGAACTTTTTAATGCTTGTAATTTTGGTGAAGTGAAGATAATCAGGCACATGTGTGTGGACTGATCAAGGGGGTTTCAAAGAACTAAAATTGCACATTTTGCTACTTCATCGGGACACTTTATTGGATAGTTAAGACTAGAAAATGGATAGATGATGAAGGAATGGAATGAAAACATGTCACAGGACAGATTCAAACCTGCACAATGCTCTAACCACTGCACCAAAGCTCCCACAATATTATGAATAGTCATTATGAATATGCATATATCAATAGGTTCTACAAATATGAAAATTTTTCTGCCTCAGTCTGATATCTGACAAGTTAACTAAGCTGTTCTTTGTACATAGACAAAATTCCAAGCATTTGACAAATGAATTAAATAACTTTTTTCACAAATAATATCATTAAAATTTCAGTAAACAATTTCACTGGTGAGCAATGCTGAGACACAAAAACAAAGGAAAAACATAACAACAAACACATAATACCTCCACTGGGTTTATTGCTCTGACAGGCTAAGAGTAAATAAGCAGACATCTACGCCAATCTTTCATTCAGCCGGCAGTCATCCATCCAGTCTGCACCTCTTAATCTGGTCCTGCTAGCACTGGGGAAACAAAGACCTTCACCAGATAAAACAAATGATCCTACTAGGAATGGGAGACAACTCACAGTCAACAGTTCCACTCTTAACACAAGTCGGCCATCTTTGTGTGATTGAGCCATGTGTGTCCACAAGAGAAAAAAAAACACACACATTGCACCACAAAATAAAAAGATATCAAGGCATGGAAATAGTACCTAGGACCCCAAAGTAGTACACAATTTAAAATCTCCCATCTTTGCTCATGGGACCACAAAAACTTCAAAATGCCATTGACTAATTACTTTGGACTTTCAGGAAATTTGATCTGAAAGACTGATGGCATCAGAAGAACATACACGGTCCACTTTTTTTCTCAAAAGTTTCACTAGAAACTATCCTTCAAATAAAGATGGGGGCACTGATAAAACATACTACACTATAACACAATATTAGTATATACTGTATTGCTTGTTAAAAGTAAGAATGAAATAAGTAGCGATATTTTCTGTATTTTGATTAGATCAAGTGGATTACTAAAATAGAAAAAAAAAGTAGGGGGGGGGATTTAATTCTATGCACTGGTTGTTAATTGGATTTTGAGATGTGGGGGTTGCACTCAAAAATGGGGGTAGATGAACGCAAGCTTGCAAAAGGATGAGGTTTGAAGTCATGCATGTGTCACCAGAAAGACACTTGTGCTGTTTTCAATGGAACTACAGTTATTACATTTTGATTAAAAATTGCATGATCAAAAAATCAAAAAATACAAATATACATGGGTAAATTTTCACAATAAGATCTATAAAAAGCATTTTGGAAATAGAATGTGAATTTTCATTTTATGCTGACTTTAAATGGTCATCAAGATCCTATTTGTTGCAATGGATGATATGGAAATAGTTTTTGACTATTTGGTTTGGTGGATGTGGGGACATCGCTAACATAACTGATATCGCTGATATATGTTGTTGATTTTGAATGAGTGTGCACACTTTTTAACAGTACTACTCATTTTTTTAGGAGTAAAAACATGCATACTGTACATGTAAAAAAGGGCATTCAGTAAAATTTAAAAATATGATTATGTGAACTAAAATGCATTGATCTGTGTCCATGTATCATAATAATCAGAAAATTCATTCACCTTTTATGAATACACTACATACAAGGCCTTGGTGGCTAAATCTAGTCTATCGCTTCAGTATTTTTACAAATGTGACAGTCAACTAAACAGAATACCTCTTCTCTATATCTGCATACTTGTCTGATTATATTTCATGGTTTTATTTCTGTTTGTCATTTAGCATGCGTGTAGTCAAAATTCAGTGCTCTTAAAATTACGCATATACTTCTCAAATATAAGTGCCTACATAATTTAAATGCCTACAGTTGTCTGAGATGCTGTGTTTTGGATATTTGCTGCCCAGAAGCATTGCTTGTCATTTGTGGTGGTGACCTCTGTAACTTGTTCCCCTGATCTCATCCTAATTTTAATGTGAAACTAGAGCTCTATGTCAGCCCCATGTGAGGGTGAGTAAGGGGCCTGGAAATATCAAGCAAAAGGGTGCGGCCACCTTCCTTGGAAGAACACAAACGTCGCTGACAGACCTGATGGTTCTGTAATTAATATATTCAAAGTGTAACATAGAGAGTATTCCAACTGCAGTCTCGGGTCAGGAAAAGGACCGTGGCAAAAAGCCACAGCACCTCATGAAATTTTACAATTTAAAAAGCTGACACTGTCCTTATGGTCACGTTTACACTTTTTCAGAGCTGTTGAACATTTCTATTTCGAAACAGAAGTTACTGTAAGATACATTCTTATATGCTTATCTAATTGAAAAATAAATGCTGTAGATGCTCAACCTATGAATAACACTAAATATAGCTTCAAGCAAACTGTGAAATCTAAGCAAATCAGTGTCAAATCTAAATGGTGATAGAGTTCAGTGAGAAACAATGACACCTCTGTTGTTGTGTTTCACTCTGTTCACACTCTGCTAATGACCTTGTGACTCTGTGATGTGTACAATAAACAAGTGTGCATTAGTTCCTTCTCTTATTCACAGTGTTAAATTTTCTTCTAATAAATTGGCCAATTATTCAATGGCATGTAGAGTCACCAAGTTGTGTTCATATCAAATCAGATAAATTAATAGAAAATATTTACATGCATTTCAGGAAAAAAAATAACACTAGAAATAAACATTTTTGATTTTGAAATTGAATTGATCAGTCTAAAGCTAATAGCATAAGGAGATTATGAGATCACCAGAGATCCATGAACCATCAAGTGCCAAGAAAAAAAAAAAGGGAACATCCGGCACATATATCAGGAAAAGGCCATTTAGATGATCATTCTAATAATTGCTTCCATTCTACACTTAAGTATGACAACATAGCACAGCCATACAACCCCTTTTTCTGTAAGTCACTAAATTGGAACAAAACAAGCATGACAGCAACAAAATATATATAACTTCCTCAAAGTTATGCTTCACTAGCTTTCTTTGTGTGAGATGTGTGTCCATAGTATGTACATGGATGAATGGCCCAGTGAGGAATTTAGCTGAGCACTAAATGAAGTGACTTATGCCAGGCAAATTTAATATGTGGTTTTCACAGACTAAAGTGGTGGTAGAAGGGGGGCGCTACGTTGTTACCCCAAGGCAGGATGATAAAGAAGAGCAACACTGGGGAAAGAATGAAAGCTTTGTAGAGCGAAAATTAAAAAGACCAAAAAGCGCACTTATTACAGAAAACTGCTAAACATCTTTTAACTGAGCTTGCACATATTATGTTCATAACATCCCTGTGATATACATAATCATGATATATAGAAGAAGGACAACTAACAGAATTCAAAATAGTAATGAAATTCTATTATGGTACACAAACCATCAGTTCAAATATAACCCCAACATTCAGAAAAGACCACTTACCTGTGGGTGACATAGAAAAGTGATGATTCTACAAAAAACAAGCACACACAAGAAACTAGTGTGGAAATAAATACATTTCGGTTCCCTAAAAGCCTATAGATTTATTTATCTATACATGTATTGATCTGCCTTTTTGGGCCTTTCATAAAGATCAAGGGATCCAGGCGGTGAATCCTGGGTGCTGACGCCGGCACACAATTACTGCAGGCCTCACTGATTCCATTTACCAGATTAAGCACTTTGTAAACATTTGATAACATTCAAAGAAGGGGATCGGTTGTCCCAAATAGAATTACTCGCAGATGCAAGTCATCTGACAGGAATAGTTGTAATTTCTAGTATAGATTGTTTTCATGCAGAATTCTAACATGATAATTAAATATGCTGTTCTGAGCCCCGTCTCAAGTCAAGTCACATGGTCCCTTTAGTCATTTAGCAAGTCCTTTGCTGGGCTATTGAGAGCCGTGGGATTCCAGGGCAAGGTTCCTGACTGCCAAATAACAATTTGCCACCGCGCTTTGATGATTTTATTATGTGTTTAAATAATACAAATAGCCTGATTCCCTACAAGTTCCTGTACTTAACAGCAGACCACTCAACTGGGAACAACATGAAAAACACCAAGCACATGGCCATTAGCAGCCATTCACAAAGTTACACCAGTTTTTCATACTGAGGTTAGAGAGTGAAGCAAAGTTTGCTTTGAGAAATTAGCGTTTACGAGAAATACGCGCAGCAATGTAGGATAATGCAAGAATCATGCACACCGAAATTTAAAAATTTTAATTAAAGATTTTTACAGTCTTTTAGATCATTTTTGTTCTTATTTCCCATTTTGACCAACAGATGGCACAAAATAGTGAATCAGTCCAGTGTCCTCAGTGCCATGAACTGCCAAAGAGGTATTTGCATATAATATATATATTCCCACCCACCTAAAAAAATCATTCAAAGAAAAAAAAAGTAACTTTATTTTCTTTCATTTTATTTATTTATTTATTTCCCCCCTCGGGGATATAAATTTAGAAAGAACAAAAGGTTGCCTATTTTCCTCCGTTTTAGCATTGTATAGGCTACAATGAGTTCTCCCTTTGCCATCAGCAATGCCAGTACAATTTCATACATCCACCTTGTCTAAGATCCTTTTTTAAGACTTGTTGTTAATCGGGTGTGACATAGAATGGGCCACTAAAACTACAAACAAAGTCATTAAAACAATGCAGTTTTTTATATGAATATTCAGGATTTAAATGTCAAGTTTAAAATACCATTACGAAAATTAACCATGGTTTTACTACAAATAAAACCAAAAAATTAAAAAAGGTTATTGTAGTTAAACCATATGGTAGCCACAAATTAATCATGGTTTTGCTACACTAATCATAGTTTAACAAATTGTAATCAATTAGCAAAAAAAAATATATATTTTTTTATCATATAATGCACATTATCAATACAGATCAATAGCTGTCAGCAAAAACATTAGTTATTTTGCACCTCCTGTCAACAGACATTTAGTTTACACAACACATTGGTTCTATATTCTTTGTTGATCTTTATAATATATACAATTCTAAATGGCTGAATGTCTTACAGTGTATCAAAAAGTAATATCGTACCCTCAAGATCATTAGCAGCACTAACACAGTTTCCCTGCAATTGCAACAACAGCTCTTGTGAAGCATTCGCTGCTGTGGCACTGCGTGTCGATTCACTACATATGGAGAGCTAAATACAAACCTTTCTGTTAATCTTTAATACATGTCGCTGAATCAAAATATTTTTACGACAACAATATAATATTCTACATGCCTTTAGAAACAATCTGGCGCGTTTTAGGAACAAACAAATACTGATGTTATAGTTAGGAGAATAACATGAATTAATTACGTATAGCACGCTGAGCAAACGTCTTCAGACATTACATTCAATTTTTAGGAATGCCTTAAAATTATTTCCGGGGCAATAAATATATATATAAACAGTAGCCTATATATGAAAAATCTAAAGAACAGTAGACCCTACCTCTTTTTTGAACGCAGACTTTGCAAGGCAGTCATAATTACACTGGCAGGGGACTTGTGATCTTTTTAATTATTCTGCTCTTCATTTCTGTCCCACCATTCAAAATGCTTGAAACCCCATCTTTATAACCCCAGAAGGCTATAAATTATCTAACTTTGAGATGAGGGCGACAAGCAGATCTCTTTCATTTGCTGGCAAGAGATGTGCAGGGGATAATTGAATGGACCGTTCTCTGGCGAGAAAAAATAAAGTGGCCTACACTTGTTATCTTGTGAACTCTCAACATATAAGATAGGAATCTAGTGAATGTCAGCATGACAGATGGAATTAACAAGAGATCTTTTTATTGTTCTGGAAGGTCATTAGGCTGCCAATTGGGTAATTATGGAAATGCTCTGAATGTTTTCCCCCTTCCGTTATAGGATCTGAGACCCTTCAATCAGCCAATCTCGTGGGAAAGTTCAGCCATAACTGCAAGTGTACCAGCAAAATCAAATTAGCCAAAGATATTTAATTAGTATTTATAGCCGGAGGCATTTGTTGAAGAGAGAAGTTGTGAGACTCAAATGGAAGAATTATTAGCTAATGACAAGGGCCATAGCCCACCTAAGACATACACTTGAGTAGACTTAATGAATTGAAGCCATTGATTGCATCGACTCTGGACGTCTATTCCTGTTGGAAACAGTGTTCAGTGAACATCATAATACACAACAACGCTGTGGTTTGCAGCTACTCATTTTAATACTTTATCAGTCTGGATATGATACAATTCAGGATGTCATGCAGTTATGGCATCAAAATATGTAGCCTATATTGGAGGAACATCAGGATGGAAACAGTTGGCATTCGTTTTTAGGTTCAAGGAATCAATATAACTGAATATGAATACATTTATAATTGAATGAATATGAATAAATACGAATACATTTAAATATGAATATATAAAAAAAACTCTAAAATGGAAAACTTAAAGGTCCCCTGAAGTGCCTTGAAACATGCTGCATTATTCTATGTGGTGACGTAATTTCAACTGAAACAGGAAGAGAGGGCGGGACATATCGAGCAGCCCCGCCTCCTTTTTAAAATAGCCAATAGCGTTTTGTTTATATCTGCACGGGCCAGAGCCCTTGAGCACGGTAAAGCCGCATTTGACAGCCACAGTCTAATAGACTACCCCCTAGATTCAGTATGAAACTCTTAGTAAAACAAAACCGTGATCATAATAATCATGCTGAGACTGTGTGAAACCAGACCTCATTTGCACCAATCGAAAGCATATTAACACTGTCTGAATCGTTCCCTATCACCTACATTGTGCACTTCGAGCCATTCACTGTACAGGAAATTCACTGTGAACAAGTGACCGATCTCAGCCGCTTCAGCGTCTATTTATAGTGCAGGGGGCGGGCGCTTCGGATTCTAGAGAGCATTTGATTGGTCAGAAGATTTGATGAGAAGATGAAGTACGATGTGACGTCAAAAAAATCGTTGAGCCGTTTTGGCAGAAGTGACTAACTGCAATCTTTGAATGCTTATATCTTATAAATGCGAATGTTGTCACTGTTTTGGAGCAGACTGCCTTATAGATAACCTTAAGACTAACATATTGATACTAACACCCAAAAAAACTTTAATTTTGATTTCATGGGGAGTTTAAGTTTGACTGAAAATAATAGTAGCATAAAGCCAAAGTGATGGAAAAGTGACAACCCATAGACTACTTTGAATTGAATTAGCTACTAACATTCAAGTAGAAATAACATACATTTTGTCCGTTTAAAACAGAACCTTAATGTTGATAGGCTACTGGCCTAATGATAAAAAATCTTCATACCAATCTAAAACAACAAACAAGCAGAAATGTAAGTATCATAGGGAATGGAGTTTTATTTCAGAGATTCACCGTTCTGATAGACAAGTCTTTTTAACAAAGAATACCAGAATTCATTGATTAGGTTTAATGAAATCAGTTAGGAAACTAGTTACTTACGTGCATCCAGTTTAATTCTACTTCCAGCTACAGAAAGAGAAAAATGATCATCTTCAGGACAATAAAATAAGCATTATTCATTACACGATAAATTTGAATTCATTAAGACATTTGGTGGAATTCTGTATTTTGTGTGGAAAACAACATTTGTTCAGGAAATGTATTTAAATAATAAAATTGAATATTTTACATCACAAAAATTCATACAGCAGTCCTGTGTAAAATACAAACAGATTGTCAATATTACTGATTTCATATTCATTTTCAAATGCCCCCGCCCTGTGATGATAGCTCAAATCTCAGTTATTCGTCCATTGATTTTCACCTGCTCATTATTTTTAAAACAATGTTTTGATTCCGTTGTCATTTACCATTTTGTACGGAATTATGTTGTTCAACTGAATTTGCGGAGCATAACACTGATTTTCTGGTTTGGCTGTGATGATAGGAACCTGCAGGATGATACTGCAAAGGGGACTGTTAAAAATGAGCTGGATCATATTGTTTGACAGAAAGTTGCAGGTTGATAGAGTGGATTCTTCAAGAGGGTGAAAATGGTGAATTCAGAGAGAAAAACGGAGATCCTGCCTTCTGGTGGGTATAGCCTTGGGGAATCACGGTGTCGACCGTAGAAAATCCAATTAAGGATTGCATTTAAATGAAAAGTCATTTTTTAACCAGAGTATGACGTGGACACTTCCCTTTGATGAGAGGAATAGTTTTCCTGCAAATGGTTCCTTTTTATTAAATCTGACATGCTGATAATGCGGAGTTGATGTAAAATAATTGGCACAATAACCGTAATTAAAAGCGCGCTAACAAAGCCATTAATTTATTGCAGTTGTACAAGCTTGCCCAATAAAATAACTAATTTTTACACCACCAGTTTTGCGAAAGATGAGACGCTTACAAAATATATTACATTACAACGAAGTAGGCTACAGAATCATTCATTCTTTAATAATCTTTTTATTAGTATTATTATCAAAAATATATATTACACATATGTTTATGACCGAACAGTGTAGTTTGCTGTGCATACAAAGAGCATGTCAAATCAAACACCCAGTCTGTCGATTTAGATAAAGTACGAGTCAAGACAAAATGCTGCTAATAGACAAAATTTCCTTAAAAAACACTTAAAAATGATTTAAAACAATATTGACAAGAATTATCCAATGTTTTATTTATCAAGATCTTGCAATGCCATATTTATTAACGTATTAACCATTTATTTTATTGAGTCCGTGCAGCATTAATATACCCTTCAAATGCGAGGCATCCTCGTAGTTCAAGTTCAGTTTTCATATGGGTTACATCCTTTCCTCCTTTGCTCTGCAGATCCCCTCTCCCCTGAATGGACACATTCCCCATTACGCCCTTCAATTTTCCCTTCTATCTCTTTTATTTCAGCGATTTAATTAGGCATAAATTCGATTCTGCTTTGCTATTTGTGAGCTATTTGTTTCTGACCTTGCTGGGTAATCACATTCAGCCACTGTATCCGCACCGTCACCTGCTATGCCTGCGTCTCCTAATAGGTTCATGCTGGAAAGAGTTAGCTTATTATTCTAAAAGGTTTTGTCGGGTTAAGCCGTGCATGTGTGCTTAAATGTACATTTCATTAACAAACTGCGAAGGTATAAAGCCGGATTTATGGAGCTTCAAAAGATCACAGAGAGGACGAATTTGATCTCCTTTTGGGAGATATCATCCACGATATCTTTCAGTGCGCACCGACTCGAGCTATATGGTCTTTTACATTTTAAGCCGCTGACAAAACCCTTCACCATTCTGCAACATGCAGCGCTAAAACGCAAGCGAACAACGCATGCGTTTATATTTGAAATTAAACAATAGCACAATTACAAATCACAGTTACGATCTAAAGCAATAAATCAGCAAATGTTTGGAGTTTGTTGAACTATTGGTATTGGTAAGTATCGAAGTGGACTTATATGTATCTACTAAAGTAACAACGAAATGTGTATAGGCCTAAACTATTAAACAATTGCGTAGTGAGCAGAAAAACTATTTTCCAAAGCAAATATTGGCTTTAGGCATGTAGGGTGCTTCGACTTCATCCTCTGAGTAGTCCGTATTGATAAACGGGACATCACACGGGCCACTGTCTGCTTGCCTGAGCTCTTCAACACCATTAATAACGACATGATTCAATTAATCTCATTCATTCACCATGCAAAAACAGCTTCAAAGTTGTAACACAAGCAAAGCTTTCCTCTGAGAATGGAAAGGATGGTAAGCAGGCTAAAGGTAAAGGTCGAGGTGAAAGGTGGTGTCCTATTTGCAGATTAAATGTCATGCAACGAAAACAAGTGTAGCCTACTGAAAATATAATATAACCACGAACTCCCTAAACCTACTTTATACCAAAAAAGCACATACTTTTTATACCAAGTAATAATGATAATATTTGTATGATTGTTATCACCATTATTATTATTATTTTATTGACAATAATTAATAATTCGATATAGTATTAGGCTAGAAACATATAGCAGTACAGTTGGCTATTTTGAGTACAGTTGGCTATTTTGGTGCAGGCTAAACCTGCACCAAAATACAGAGGTAAGCGATTCACTGAAGAAATATGGAGCTTTACCATTTGCTTTCTAACAGTTTCGTAATTTTCTCCGTTACGAAATTCATATAGCCTATTTTGTAAGCTCTAATAGACTGGTGGTGAGAATAACTGATTCGAGCGTCAATTACATCAGCCTTTATTTTCATTACAGCTGGGCAGATATTCCAAGCTGTAGATCGATAAGACACTATATGTGGTCAAATACGTGACGAAAATAAACACGGAACATTTTTTTCTGTACATCGACAAAAACGAGACAATCACATCAATGTTTAGCCTAATCTCTAAAATATTACAAGAAACAAGAGCATCCAAGTACAAATCACAAATAAAACGGTATAATGAAACCTTGCAGTTCCCATGAAGCACACTGAGAAGCGTTTTCTCACACGATCCAGGGAATGTTAAAAGAGTTTACATATTCCCTCTCCGCTTTCTTTTTCTTGGGAATGTCCCACATGCGTCGCTCACCTGTGCGCGTGTGAATGGCTCCTATGCATTTACCCGCTCGCTCATTTCCTACTTAATTCATATGTTAACACGAGCCATGATGAGGGTCGTTAGCACCTCTGCAAAGATCTTTATTTAGAGATTCCCATTGTTTTTGTCACTATTTCAACCGTAACAAAATCAGTGCTGCTACGTCTACTGAAACACTCGTGTAATTGTTTTCCAAACCTAAATTCTACTAAAGAATTGTATTAATAAAAGTACAATATTTAAAACTGTTCGTTGAATCATGCAGTATTCGAGCACACAATATAAGTGACAAGAGATTCGATTAACTTAGCTGTAGACGTTTCGTTCAGCAGCTTTCAATATAATTGGCCTAAGAAAAGTTAAGTTTGCGTTTAGCGCGGGCGAGTGAATGCACATCAGCTCTGGAGATGATTTCAATCATGCAGGCCGATTTTCTCCCCTCCAACACCGCTAAATGGTCTAAGACGGACGAACAGAGGCGACGTTACTGTTGTTCCCTTTGTTGACAAATCCATGAAACCACTTCAGCTCAGCGGTATAACAGCGCGACCTCTGACGTCGGCGGGTCACGTGACGCGGCTGATAGTATATCTTTAAGTGAAAAGTAATCTATCAGACAGTCCTTAAAGCCTGCTTTTCAAAGCATGTGTCATCTTGACTCCTCGGTGCAAAACCACGCTTGAGTTTCGAGAAAATACATTGGAAAGGAGACGAGGTGGAAAGAAGCCTTTGGACTGGAGAAATATTTTCTAAAGTTGAAGTTTTCCTGGCAGGCCGGGACTGACCTGCATTTATAGCCACCGGTCGTCATCTGATCTGACCGTGCTCTTACCTTGGGTTGCTCCAGCAGTAAAGTGAGCGGTGATGACCCTGTCTGGAGGCACCAGTGCCAGCAACATGTCCGGTCAGACCGTGCTCACAGCTGACGATGTGGATATCGACGTGGTCGGGGAGGGCGACGAGGGGATGGAGCGGGACAATGACTGCGAGAGCCAATGCATGCAAGACCGGGGAGATGAGGTAGAGGAGATCGAGGTAAAGGAAAGCAGCGACAGTCCGTGCGAGAGCGCCGGTGAGGGAGAGTCTAAGGGGGATGCTCAGGAGAGCTCCTCCGGTCCCATGCAAAGCAAGCCGAAGAGCAGCCTGGTGAAGCCGCCCTACTCGTACATCGCCCTCATCACCATGTCCATCCTCCAGAGCCCGCAGAAGAAGTTGACTCTCAGCGGAATCTGCGAGTTCATCAGCAACCGCTTCCCTTACTACCGGGAGAAGTTCCCGGCCTGGCAAAACTCCATTCGCCATAACTTGTCCCTCAACGACTGCTTCGTCAAGATCCCACGGGAACCGGGCAACCCGGGCAAAGGTAACTACTGGACCCTCGACCCCCAATCGGAAGATATGTTCGACAACGGCAGCTTTCTGAGGAGAAGGAAACGCTTCAAGAGACACCAGACGGACATTCTCAGGGAGCAGACCGCCCTCATGATGCAGAGTTTTGGGGCATATAGTATTGGGAATCCCTACGCACGCCACTATGGAATTCACCCGGCCGCCTACTCGCACCCTGCTGCCGCTCTGCAGTACCCGTACATTCCCCCGGTGGGTCCGATGCTCCCTCCGGCGGTGCCTCTCTTGCCCTCCGCAGAACTGAACAGAAAAGCATTTCACTCTCATCTAAGTCCAAGTCTCCAGTTACAACTAAACAGCCTGAGCACCGCGTCAATCATCAAATCCGAGCCGTCCAGTCGACCATCGTTCAGCATAGAAAACATTATCGGGGTCTCCAGCAGCTCTACGAACGCACAGACTTTCCTGCGGCCCCCAGTGACGGTGCAGTCCGCCTTACTGAGCGCACAGTCCCTGTCCTTAACCCGGACATCAGCTGCCATAGCGCCAATTTTCAGCGTCCCGTCAAATATAATCTCCGGACAATTTTTACCGACAGCGTCCACAGCAGCGGTATCTAAATGGCCTTCTCAATGATAATCAAACTATTTTTTAGACATATATATTTTAAAGCACGAACTATAGGCAGCACTGGACAATTCGTCCGCCCCAATGTAGCCATGTAAAGACTTTTGAGAAAAAAGAAAATTCATAATCAAAAAGGAATGCTTTCAGTACAGGTACTGTTTGTAAATATTTGTACAAAGAAATTAATTTACAGGTTTTTTTCTTTCCTATTTCATTTCGTTGTTTAAACTTATAGCTGAGTGAGCCTTATTTTTTTTCTCCGTATTTTGTTTTCATTTTGAAAGTGATTTCACAAACAATGTTTTTTCCCCTTTGTTTTCCAATATTGAAATATTAAACTGTTCTTATTGAAAGACTGAAAAAGTATGTTTATAAAATTTAAATATATGTATTCTATGTAGCTATATTGTGTTGTAAATCAACTTCATTTGTTAATAAATTTGAAAACAATCCAATGCATCTCAGGCACAATCGATTTTATTAAATCAAATAGATGTTTTCTAAAATTACAGGAATGTAATCAGACACGGAAATGTATAAATAGTCATACGTATATTACTTATATTATGGGTTTAAATATTCAAGTATGCGATAAAAAGTTTTCATCTCAAAATAGAAGAAAATGTTAAAACAATAAATGTTTTCAGTTATGGGTGTTATAGGCTAGGTCAAATGAAAAGATAAACGAAATATCCATGATTAAATTTTGAGACAGTTAATTTGCAATTAAGGCATTTTTCAGAGGTCTTTTTTTAAAATTAATAACAGGACATTTTAGGTTCTCTTTAGGTTATAAAAACACAGTACATGCGAAAATTTTCTTTTATCTCTGTGTGAATACAACTCTAGGCAATAATTTCATCAGAACAGCGTCTCAGTTTCAGGTTTTTTACTTGCATTAAAGACAAATAGCTATAACCATTACCAAAATCAGAATAATAATTACAAATTAAACTAAGCTTACTTAATCCTACATTTTCGACAATGTAGGTTACAAAAATATCAACATTCTTTCCAAATAAAAAGGTCAATAGCCGTCGAGAACCTGCCGTATCCATTTACGCCATTAATGCGTAATCCATTAATGTAGTGCGACCTAAAAATATTTGGGAAGTTGTTCTTATTAAAGCAACACTCTTTCACAGTTGTGTCTAGCTAATCAGTTCTACTCAAACAGCAAATGGTAGATGGTGTGTGGCGCACAAGAGTTAGGGCTATATTTAAGTTATACCCATGGGAAAAGAAAAGGAGCCGCTTCTTGAATTCACTTTCAGGCTATAGACGCTGCTGTGACTGACCTTCTGAAAGGCACTAACAGGGTCTTCCACAACTGTCTCCGTATTCCTAAAAGTAAATGTTTGTAAGCACATTGTTCTGATGCCTTCTGTCACAGTGGACTTCGACAGCACACTCAGTAATTTATTGCTGCATTTTGCTGTTAAAAATAAAGCCTTATTCAAATTAGGTGGTGCAGGTGTTGTTCTCTCAATGGTTACATGTACTAACGCATTTGTAATCGCACTCATAGGGCATGTAAAAGCTATCTCAGCTAATTCAGATTGATCTATAATGTATTTATCAACGATTTTAGCGAAACCGAAAATTGGACATTCAAAAATAATAATAATAATAATAATAACATGAGGCATATGGGCTTAATAAAACATTTTAAAAGCCCAACATCCGAAAAGACGTTTGTAAAAATACACCGAGAAGATGATTAAGAAAATAAATCACACAGACATACACAAAAACATATGATCGGCTATACATTCTCTATAATTAGCCTATTGCACATCAGATGATGATGATGATAATGTCTTAAGTCTATCACTAGATGGCGTTTACAGGAATAAATTGCATGATACGACTGCTTTTGCTAATGGGTGCAACATTTCGATGCATCTACAGTAACGGTGGTCATATCTCTAAAATAAACGCGTTTCTGTGCATCTGTCTTGGGGATTACGATCACGCACGAGGAGCAGTTAGATGTTATTTGTTTTGCACTAGAGATACTGTGAAATTGTTCAGATTCAACGGGTTTTAATGAGAGGTCTATTTCTAGGACTACTGGTGGGAAAGAGTTGACTCTTTAACGAGTGCAAGGTTACAACGCATCCTGCTTTATGCCTAGCGAGCCTTGGATAAGCCTATTTGCTAGAGGCCTATACAAAAATAAATAAATAAAAATAACAATAAAAGAGACCTTACACCAGATTTAACCATTATGAATGTCAGTGATCATTTAACTGTTGTTCAATAAGAACAGTCATGCCATTTGTTTTCAGTATCTTGAGAATTTTGCTATATTCGTTTAGTTCGGTCGCGTAACATTTAACAGACTCAAGACGTTTAACAACAACTGTTTTGGGAACTTTTTATTTTTCTTGGCGTGTGAAATACAAAGGAAACCCCCTTGTTGAGCATTTTGAAAGTGACAAGGGGCCGGACACATTTCTGGGTAAACTAAACAACGCTTTGACCTTTGTGGATCCACCTGCTCACCGCGCTACACAGGTGTAGAGTCTCCGTATTCCCACCGCCTATATGCCAGCTAACCATTTTTGGTTCCCAGAACGTTCTGGGAACGTTCCCTGGTGGTTAGCCAGGAAAGTTTTCTTAACGTAAAGAGAATGTTCCCTTTAGGCTATAGGGAACGTTCTGGGAACATCCCGGGAACGTTCCCCAAACGTTCTAATTACGTTACGAAAACGTTCCTGACCAACCAACAGGGAAGGTTCCCAGAACGTTCTCCTAACCTCTTTACTCCGATATCACTCACCCTGCTGTACATCAGTAATCATCCAGCACTCCCGTCCCGCATGACGGACGGATGGACAACAATAATAATGGTTTTAAACTTGTTTAACGTTAATCAATAAAAATAATCCGAGCACATTTAACCATCATAGGGAGGATTAAATGAGATTGAATGTATCCATTAATATAGGCCTATGTAAGATTTCGTGACTTGTAGGCCTATCACTGTACCATAACCCAGATTTTACATTTCTTAAGCACCAAATCATTTACTTAAATGTGAATTGTATTTTTACAGACATTAACAATTTATAACATTTATTTGACTTTAACTAGGATAACATTACATTATTAGCTTCTCTCTTTTGGTCAGTAAACAAAAACCTCATGTTGTCTTCAAATAGACGTGTCAAATCTCTCTGAAATCACAATATTTACTCTCGTACCCTATATATAATTATTCAATAAACAGATCAATAAACGAATGTTAGTCAGTAAAACGAAATGACCATTCATTTTTCAATTAGGTGATTGCGTGGCTTTCTGTGGAAGACAGGAGAAAGCAGGTGCTGGAGAAGCGCGGCGCAGTAAAGAGAGATTTAAACAAACCAAGGTGTTTATGATAAGCTTTTCAAGACTACGCTTAACCTTGGCTTAATATTTCTGCTACAAAATGTGATTGATCTGATCATTCTAATGCAATTTTACTCCTTTAATGTCTACAACTTTATTAAAAGCTATTTCAGACATGAAATTATGCTAAATATAGTTTGTTTATGAAAAATACACATTTCAGCATTAGAATAATCTCTCTGTTGGTCATCACTCAGAAACATCTGCAAAGTTTTATTTCGTTTACATGGTTATGAAAATACAACTAAACCTCCAGGGAACATTCTGGGAAGATTCTCTTTAGGTTATAAAATGAAACCTAAAAGTATAACCTGCAGGGAATGTTCTGGGAAGGTTCTCTTTAGGTCATTAAAAACATAACCTACAAGGAATGTTCTTATTTGGTTCCCAAAAGAATGGGAACCATATGGGAATGTTAGGGGAACGTTCTGTGTTTGTTGGGTCATACCTGACCCATTGCTTTGCATTCATGTCATATCATTCTTTAAGGCTATATTAAATGTTACATTAAAGACTGTTTTTCTAATTAGACATTATTCTCTAATCATGGCTAGATGGGCTTGGTTTCGCACAGCAGATTTCGGGGCAGCTTCTCTCTAACCTTGTTTTGCAACAATAATATTACTTTTCTCTTCCTTTCAAACCATAAATAGATGTCTAAACAATTCTGAAAGCAGAACAATTATTACCGTCTACTACAACTGGAAATGTGAAAAACAAACGAACAACCAAACAAATAAATAAATAAATAACAGTCCTACTTTTAAAAACACAATACAGAAGCTACATGCAGGGCATTACTATAAGGACCACTGACAAGCCTGGACCACTCACATCTCCTGGAGCACATCGCCTACAGTAAATGTGGGTTACTAAATATTTAAAAGGGTGCAGAGACTAAGCAGTAAATGACAAAGATGGCAAACAGGGACATTAACATGTCATTGAGCTGGATGTGACTAATAGGCTCCTTACTGTAGTCTAATGAAAGTGTCATTGCAAATCAGCACTTGTCTGTGGTTATTATTTATAAATATTTCATGTCCCAACCACAAAGAAGCTGTCAAATCCAAGTCTTTAAATTAATGAAATGCTAATGATTACACCACTGCTCAAATGAGAATTGAGGAACTCAAGTATGATTGTAAAGTGAGCAACAATTTTGCAATTTTGACTGATGACTCACTGACAGATGCCTTAACAGGTAAGTCTACTGATATTACTGAATAGGTTGTATTTTTGAGTAAATAAAAAGATTGATGGGACAATAAAGGACACAAAGAAATTATAAACGAACTAAATGCTCTTCAATTTAATAAAGGTATATTATTGGATATTATCGTGTAGGCTAATCTAATTTATTTTCTGTAATGAAATAAAATCGTCAGGCTACCAAGGCAACAAACATAAGTAACGCTAGCATATTCTGATGTAATAAAAAAATTACAAATGGCAAAATAATCCATATAAAACAGTCGTTGGTAATTCTTTAAGGCGTTTTATAAATAAACAATGTGTAATAATGACATTTGAAATTGTTCTAAGAAAAATTATAGGCTAAATCAAAATAGTTCTTTATAGTATAGATATTTGGTAGCCTACAGACCTGTGTTGATTTAGGCATTTTTGGGATATAGTTGAACATAAAAACATCATTCACATACACATCGTGTTCGTATAGGCAAAAGGCGGTTAATTCAGTGTCTTTACCTGCTGGTGATGTTCCATAGATTTATTTGATCTCGGCTTATATATTCAGGAGATCTAGCAACATCTTTGCTTGCTGCACTACAATACTCTATTTGAGCCAGAACTTATTTAATACCAACATTTTCATGTTTTGATCAGACCACAAACGCCCAACCTGTTCAATCACTTCAACCCACCTGCTAATGTAAGATGTCACCACGAAGCGCCACTGACTCCGCTGTCGTGTTGTTTCAGGAAGTGAATCTCAGTCGATTGGGCTCTGTAGGAAAGCATGAGCGATGCATCAGAAGTCGTAAAGGCTACCGGACATGGAGAACTGGAGCCTTATTTCACTGTGCGTGCTGCTCGGTTTAACGTCGAGATGGACGGTGTCTTTTCACTCATACTCAGGTTGGTTTTCAGTGATGCACCGGTTTCTTCAGGATCAGTATTGACACGTCAAAGTCAGTGGCAATTGTTCGGAGCAACTCATTCATATGTAAATAAGCAAGATCAGCTCAACTAAAACGACAAGCAAGGGGGATAAACATTATTCGTGAAAGAATGTTATACATAAATAGTATGTACCTTATAAATTTACGTTTTTAAATTAATAAATCATGCTATTCTGCATGTCATTTAATGGAATAGGTGCAGGTAAACAGCCAATGTTCGGGGACTATGAAGCACAGAGACACTGGCAAGAAGTGACTTACAATCTACCTGTTCATGAATGGTTAGTCTCTCATTATTATTTCATGGCCAAGTAAACCAGCACTGGTGAAGCTCCCTTTCCTTATATATTATAGAAATTAAACGTCACATTATTTTATTTATAAGGCCAAGGCCCTAACAGATTTTTTTTCAAACTAGGTACTTCATTACTACAAATAATGATTTGAACTACTGGGGTCTTGATTATCCTCCTCTGACAGCATATCACAGCCTGGCCTGTGTATATGTGTAAGTGTTCTTTTGCATGGTATAGCGTCCATATATATAAGAGGTGTATATGTATATTCCATTTATCAGTTGAACGTGGCTTGATGATGATGATTTTTCTTTGTGTGGTGTGTATTTTCATAGAGCAAAGCTGCTCAATCCTGAATGGGTGGAGTTGCATGCATCTAGAGGCTATGAAAGCCACTCACATAAGTTGTTCATGAGGGCCACAGGTAGGTAGTGATGTCATTTATTTAAAATATTTTAGATGGCAGTGTCATTTCTACCTCTTAACTTTACTGAATTTGCAGAAATACTGGAATTATGAAAGGCATAAAACCACTTATAATCTTTTGTTTCTACAGTATTTATTTAAAGTAAAGTTATTTCTAATGAAGCTTCCTTGATGATATTTACCATAGTCACCACAAATTCAGCAGACTGACCACAAGCCCTTTCTAAACTAAATGTAAATTTGAAAATTAAATGATGTACTAGTGCAGAAATAAGGATTATTATTGTTTTGTATGTAAAATATATGCTTGTTCTGTGTATAGAATTACTCAAATACACTTGTATATCATGTACCATCTTGTGAAATATATATATATATATATATATATACAGTGGTGTGAAAAAGTGTTGGCCCCCTTCCTGATTTCTTATTTTTTTGCATGTTTGTCACACTTTAATGTTTTTCTATTTTTAAAATGTTAATTTATAAAAAGTAAATATTAAAGGGGTCATGAACTGAGAAATCAAAATTGGAACGTGCCACTTTATTATGGCGTAATAGTGTGTCCAAACACCACCTCCGCAGAAGTAGATCAACATCTGCTTCTACGTCACTGCCTGTTTAGCCCCACCCACCGATTCAAGCATATAGTGTAAATAATGAGAGAGGCAGGGTCTATGCAGAAACCAAATGATAAAGATGGCTCCGAAGACAACAAGATGCTGTGCAGTGCCAAGTTTTGGAAAAACAGTCTTTGCATTGCCTTCCTTCTGATCACAACATTAGGAAAGAGTGGATGAACTTTATTTTTAATGAAGTTCCAGACCATGTCAGTAAGAACATGGTCCTTTGTTCACGTCATTTTACCACAGATTCGTTTACAAATAAGAAAGATTGAAACTAAAAGACGATGCTGTGCCAAATATATTGGAACCGACAGTAATGTTGCACCACACAAGTGTAACTTTTTATTACGCGGTCACTATTGCTTTGTCTGTTATTACAGATCATTTGATATGTACTGAGTATTTATGAGTTTTAACCGAAATCACAGCAGCGTCCATCTATGAAGGCTGTAGGTTATCAAACATACACAACTGTTAGCCAATCATAACAGTGGGCGTTTACATCCGTGTCTAGAATCCACTACGCCTATTCAAACAGAGCGTTCCGATGAGGGAGGTCAAAACAGGACGGAAAATAGCCTATTACTTCTAAATTATGATGTTTTTTATGTAAACATTTTGATAACATTATAAGTGGACCTCAGAGAACAGTTCAAAATAATAAAAAAGGCAGTCCATGACCCCTTTAAAATGTAAATCTATTTATTAGTTTTATGAGAGTGTGTTTAAATTGCTGCATTGAATTTCTTTGAATAATCTATTATAATGTTTTTAACTGTTTATAGTCGTCAAAGTCAACAGTCATATGATTGCATCTAGTTATAGTTAAATGTAATGTAAATGTAAATCTCTGTTGATGAGGATAAATATTGATATGGTTATGAATATTAACCTTTCTTGGTCCAGCAGTTCTTTTTACAGATATTTTGATCTACATTCCAGCAGTTTTGCTTTTCTGCTTCTACTTTTGCGATGGGTCCTCTAAACAAAAGGTAACTAAAAGACTGCCCTTGGATTGGTATATTGTTAAATTGTATTTGTAATCATTAACATGCTTTGACTTGATTTTTTTTTCTCATAGGTTGCCACAGCTCTCTGCATCCTTCTGTATCCAGGACTTATACTTGACTACGGTCATTTTCAGTATCCTTTAACCTTTACCTTAATTGCTATGGTATTTATTCATTTAAGCTATTCACAGTAATGTCAAGAAGTTAAAATCCAAAAGGAGCAGCATGGGCATAGTCTTTAACTGCAATTTCAGATATAACAGTGTGAGCCTGTGTCTGGCTCTATGGGGGATATTGGGACTTGGTTTGGGCTGGGATCTGTTTGGTTCCTTGGCCTTCACTTTGGCTCTCAATTACAAGCAAATGGAATTGTACCACTCACTGCCTTTCTTCTGCTATCTCCTGGGCAAGTACATCAACCAGGGTTTGACTGGGAGAGGGTGAGTCTCTTGGGTTGTTGCATAAACATTGTGTTTTTTTAAAATTAATTATTGCAATAATATGTTAAAATTTATTAATTGAGTTATTTAAGCAGACCTCAAGAGATTCCAGAAGGTACAAAACCTAGTGTAGTAAAAGTTGGCATTTTGGGATTTATTTATCACAATCAATGCATTTCCTTGTTCAGTAGACACACATACAAGAATCCCACATCAGTGACGGAAAAAAAGCTTCTTCACTTTATGTATTTTTTTTAATCAAATAAGGGCATCTTTAGTGAGCATAAGACACTTATATATATTTACAGGTGCATCTCAATAAATTAGAATGTTGTGTAAAAGTTCATTTATTTCAGTAATTCAACTCAAATTGTGAAACTCGTGTATTAAATAAATTCAATGCACACAGACTGAAGTAGTTTAAGTCTTTGGTTCTTTTAATTGTCATGATTTTGGCTCACATTTAACAAAAACCCACCAATTCACTATCTCAACAAATTAGAATATGGTGACATGCCAATCAGCTAATCAACTCAAAACACCTGCAAAGGTTTCCTGAGCCTTCTAACTGAGATTACCTTGCCTTGAAAATTGAGGAATACATGTTTACTATTTGCTAACATTCACAACAGTATTTGCACAATTGGGTATCAGGCTTTGAGCTTTACTTATGTAAAACACTGAGGTAAAATCTATGTAAATCAGTCATATTTATTGCTTAAGGAGTGAGTTTTAAACCCATCATTATAGTGTGATGCTTGTGATGCTTATTCAGCTCTGTGTTTGCCTGTTATAAAATTTCCAATGCAGGGTCAGCTTGGAAATGCCCTTGAAATCCATATCCACATGCATTACATTTTTCTCTGTATGCATGCATGAATGCATAAATACGCTGTTGCTAGAATCCTATGTAGATACATACTGTAAACTGTGTTCAATTTTGGATCTGTGATATTAATGCAAATAGAAGACTGACTTTAATACACATCTTGCCAGTCAGATCTTTCTGTATTCATAGATTACCTCAATGAAACCCCTTGGGTCTAGTGCAGGATTTATCCTTTAGATCTGATAAGTAAACAAGGGTCTCACGTTGAGTTTATTGGAAAGCCAGAGCTGTGTCCTGTTCATTGTCTAAAGCCAGCTATGATCTCTTTTTGTCAAGTCAATACTGAAATACATGGTGAACAAGTACTGTGGCTTGCTTTTGAAATAGACCCAAAAACCCTGTTGTCAAAGGAGCTGTGTTGTGAGAAGTAATTGAAAATTCTGCAGGGCTCAGGGCCTTGAATATATCATGCGTTTGCCTGACATGAGGCTAACATAATACACAAGGTGTGAGTAATTCTAAACTAGAGCTTTGAGCATTTGTGACGGAGGGATCGCTAAGCGAGTCTTGGCTGTTGCTATCATGTATACATCAGAGGATGGTAAAGCTAGGTGATTTAGCTGATAGATAAATCGGTGTTATTTGTCTGTAGAAAGAAGTAAAATTAAAAAAATTAAAATTAGGCATGACACTACTACAGGCAAAACAATTGTTTTTTCGGGCACTGGTCAATTTTTTGATTTTAGGCTAATTTTGCTTCCATAACATGTCGTCTTTCAGACTATTGCAAAGAAAACATCCAAATTCAAAATTTAAGTGTGAATTTTATTAGTTTATTTATTTGCATCTGTAGATTTAATTTACAATACACATCTTTAGATTTATGTTTGTAGAAATGTATGCAAATTATTGTGTATTTAATTAGATAATACCTTATTTGCACATTTTAACACAACATTTTAGAAAACGTGTAATACAAAACAATTGTTTTAATGTAATGAGATTAATCAACTGGGCAAGTATGGTGAGACCTGTTAGTTGTTGTTTTTTGGACCGCACAATGAAAGTCAATGGTTTGTCAATGCACCTCATTGACTTTCACTGTATAGACAAAAAAACAAAAAAAATTCAAAGTGGGTCTCATTGATGGGTATCATCTTCAGCTGTAGTGTCCACTCGTCTTCACACAACTGTGAAAGACAGCAGCTGTGTTTTCGAGGACTGAGCACTATGGAGAATTTCTCAGAAGCAGGGCTGAAACTATCATAACATTTACTAATTTTGTTGTTGCACAACTGTTCAAGGCCACCAGTCTTTGAGGAATCACATGTCGGTACCCCAGCAGAAAGGTCAACGAGCACTCAGAACAGATCGGTTTCCTAAAGGGTGCAAGTTGGTCTTCTGTATGTGGTAAAACCACAGTCTTTGCAACCTCTGTGACGTTATTCATGACCTTGTTATGCATTAGGACAGTCATTTAACCCTGTGTCCATAAGTTTACAAATAAGTGCATAGCTTTTTTTGACATCATGGTTACTTGACGGGAAAATTAATGGGAGTGTAATACTTCACCCTTGCCCTTTGTACCAATGCCCCCCAAGAATGCCCACAGGAATCTTGATTGCGCCTTTAGTTGGGAAATGATTATGCCGAGTAATGTCACTTATTTGCTTTCTCTTCAAAAGCCACATACCATTTAAAGGCACTTACCTAATATGTCGGTGCTAATTTTGTAAGCATGATCATAAATGTGTGGTTATTTCAAGTTTACTAAAACAAAAACTATTTAAAAAGTTTTAGGTAATTGGAATAAAGCTGAAATAAAATAAAATATAAATATTAGATTATTAGAAAAAAATAATTTTAAAAAATCCAATGATATGAGAAATGTTGCCTTGGCAACTAACTCAGGGAAGTCTAGGGAAGTCGTGGCCTAATGGTTAGAGAGTCGGACTCATAACCCAAAAGGTTGTGGGTTTGAGTCTCGTACCGGCAGGGATTGTAGGTGGGGGGAGTGAATGTACAGCACTCTCTCCCACCTTCAATACCACGACTGAGGTGCCCTTGAGCAAGGCACCGAACCCCCAACTGCTCCCCGGGCGCCGCAGCATAAATGGCTGCCCACTGCTCCGGGTGTGTGTTCACGGTTTGTGTGTGTTCACTGCTGTGTGTGTGCACTTTGGATGGGTAAATGCAGAGCACTAATTCC
>NW_015505317.1:1419523-1457816 GCF_001515645.1 Sinocyclocheilus grahami | reverse complement strand
TGAGATTAATCAACTGGGCAAGTATGGTGAGACCTGTTAGTTGTTGTTTTTTGGACCGCACAATGAAAGTCAATGGTTTGTCAATGCACCTCATTGACTTTCACTGTATAGACAAAAAAACAAAAAAAATTCAAAGTGGGTCTCATTGATGGGTATCATCTTCAGCTGTAGTGTCCACTCGTCTTCACACAACTGTGAAAGACAGCAGCTGTGTTTTCGAGGATTGAACACTATGAAGAAATTCTCAGAAGCAGGGCTGAAACTTTCATAACATTTACTAATTCTGTTGTTGCACAACTGTTAAAGGCCACCAGTCTTTAAGGAATCACATGTCGGTACCTCAGCAGAAAGGTCAGCGGGCACTCAGAACAGATCAGTTTCCTAAAGGGTGCAATTTGGTCTTCTGTATGTGGTAAAACCGCAGTCTTTGCAACCTCGGTGACGTTATTAATGTCCTTGGTATGCATTAGGACAGTCATTTAACCCTGTGTCTATAAGTTTACAAATAAGTGCATAGCTTTTTTTGACATCATGGTTACTTGACGGGAAAATTAATGGGAGTGTAATACTTCACCCTTGCCCTTTGTACCAATGCCCCCCAAGAATGCCCACAGGAATCTTGATTGCGCCTTTAGTTGGGAAATGATTATGCCGAGTAATGTCACTTATTTGCTTTCTCTTCAAAAGCCACATACCATTTAAAGGCACTTACCTAATATGTCGGTGCTAATTTTGTAAGCATGATCATAAATGTGTGGTTATTTCAAGTTTACTAAAACAAAAACTATTTAAAAAGTTTTAGGTAATTGGAATAAAGCTGAAATAAAATAAAATATAAATATTAGATTATTAGAAAAAAATAATTTAAAAAAATCCAATGATATGAGAAATGTTGCCTTGGCAACTAACTGAACTAAATAAGTAGAAATACAAAATTTAATAAAACTTAAAAATAAGCTATGTAGAAATATTTGTAAATAATAAAAATAATAACAGTACATAACAAAATTACTAACACTAAAATTAAAGTGAAAACCGAATATTAAAATATATAATTTTAATAACAAAATACTAATAAATACTGTCATTAATTATAGTATATAATTAATGCTAAAATAACACTGAGGCCTAACATAGCTTGGGATATTTAAAAAAAACACTTTTATCCTTCTTTTTGACACGATATCTTCATAACATATAATGTAATATATTATTCATATTTTTAGCAACAGAAAGTTACTTATTACAGGAAGTTAATAAAATATTACCTTTAATATTAGATTTTAGGTGGTTTATTAGTTATCAAGAGTGGTGCATGCTGTTTCTTTATATTCAGTAATAATGCTAAAATATCACTGAGGCCTAACATAGCTTGGGATATTAAAAAAAACACTTTTATTCTTCTTTTTGACACGATATATTCATAATATATTATGTAATATATTATTCATATTTTTAGCAACAGAAAGTTACTTATTACAGGAAGTTAATAAAATATTACCTTTAATATTAGATTTTAGGTGGTTTATTAGTTATCAAGAGTGGTGCATGCTGTTTCTTTATATTCAGTATTGATGTGTGATATGTTTTCAGTTTCAGATTTATTCCAGGATTACTTGGCCTCTCTACCCATAGTTCCACAAAGTCATAATGACATGGCAGATAATCTATTTTTCATTCCATGATATATATATATACAGTGGGGCAAAAAAGTATTTAGTCAGCCACCAATTGTGCAAGTTCTCCCACTTAAAAAGATGAGAGAGGCCTGTAATTTTCATCATAGGTATACCTCAACTATGAGAGACATGAAACATGAAAAAGATTGTTAAAATGCCCAACTTTACAGCAGAATTTTTTTTTACACAGCCTAGTACAAAAAGTGGTTTTGGTCTATATAGTTAATTTTGCCCTTTATGACAACTGTTAGGGGGTGAATTGTTTTTATAACTCATCCGTTTAAATGATATTAAGCCTTAAAGTTCTGCATAATTAAGGGCGTGGCCACTTGAGTGACAGAAGGATTGCCGCTGCTGTCACCGCCGTCGAGCTAGATGGGCATGGTTTCAACAACCAGGTCCTGCCTCTTTGCCCAATATTCGATTATCTGGGAGTGACGCGCGGTGACGCTCTGCCAAGACGGCGACGGCCTGCTCCGCCCACTTTGAGTTTCAAAAACAATCTTCAGAAACCTACGGGTGATGTCACTGACACTACATCCATGTTTTTATACAATCTATGGTTTCCACCCATGGCGCCGTCATTTTGATTTCGCAAGCTACAACGGTGTACCAGTTCTAATGCCATGGCGACTTTGAGCAAAACATGCTAACCATTCTGCCTTTGGCTACACAGACGCGCACAGAACACTATTTAGAGTCCCAGCCTCAGAGGAGACAAGAGAGAAGTGTAATTATTGATTTATTTACTGTATATTGCTGCTGCCACACAGATCTAAAATAAACATGCAATTTATTTCCCAGCTGTTTACCTTCACAGACATAACCGACTGTTTTTGTAACTCGTGTGTTTTTAACGTAAACTTGTGTGTGAATGAGAACTTAGTTTAGTACTCACATGCTGTGACAGCCACTTTCTGTCCGTGTGCTTCGATGTGTGCGCTCAGAAAACTGTATATCAGAAGTTTAAACTCATATGGTCTAAAACGCATGATTTCAGCACGATAAACATGATAATCAGAACCAAAACAGATGTTTTTTTAGTAGGTATGAGCTGTAATGGCGCAGCTCTATTCTGGAAAAGGGGGCGAGCAGCAGCTCATTTGCATATAAAGAGACGCCTGAAAAACAGCGTGTTTCTGCTTCCACTCAAAATAGGCATTTTCTAAATTATATAATAAATGATCTGTGGAGTATTTTGAGCTGAAACTTCACAGACACATTCTGGGGACACCAGAGACGTATATTACATATTGTAAAAAGGGACATAATATGTATCCTTTAATGAGAGTGAAATACAAAAGATTATGCTGGACACTGTCAAAAGCTTTAGAGAAATCAATAAATATACAATACATCCTTCCTGTGTCATATGTGTGATATGTAATATTCTCTATATTTTAAATTTAAATTTTGTATGTATATGTAATTTAAAGGCATCTGCATACATTTAAATGAACTCACTTTTATTTTACTCCAATATTACTTATTAAAGCATAAAATTTATTTAAATTGAGTTAACACCCCTGAATTTATACTATAGCCTAGTTTAAACAACTGTTCATAAAGAACTTGAAAACTGACCTAGCGGTCAGTGTATCATTTGTTCTCATTGTGTCATTCTGTCCGAAGCGCATTCGTTTAGTGACTTTGACAGCATGTGTTTGTTGACAGGATAAAGTGGCTAACACATGGTGCAGCTTGAATGTGCTGATAAATATCAAGACCCTGCTGTCCAGAGAGACTCAGCTGTTCCTCAGGTAATCCTTCACCATCCATTTACCCACCACCCTTTCTCCTTTTCGTTTGTCTCTTTATGTATCTCCTCCTCAAAATCTTTCTCAGTGTATTCCATCTTACCATGTTTGTGAAAAACATCTCATTATAACAGAGGGCACAGTGGGATTATGGATAGTTAATGATATCGGAGAGATTTTGAGATACTGATATGTGGACACTAATCTGCAGGTGCAAGGGTTTGGTCAAGATTATTTATTTCACTATTCACTTCATAATGTTTTGTGTCTTTGTCTAGTCTTATTTTTGCAGGGTCCGTAATTAATTTTCTCAGTGGTCTGTTTTAAGGGTGCACTCAATCATGATTTCCTCATAAAAAGTTTTACAAATTAAGAAACAAATAAGATTTTTTAAATATGTTTAAAATCATGTATATTCATGTGAGATGAAGTCTGAAGTTATATAAGCAGCCTACTAAAACCTGTTTTATTTCAAACAGAGCTGGTCCCCTGTAAATAATGCATTTCTAGTAATTGTAAATATTGGCGTGATGCTACATCCACACCTCTAGGTGTCAGTATATGTACAAGACCACTGCATCGGTCAGCTCGGAGTTCACCTTTTCATGTAGTTTTATAAGCAAATGGATATGACTTTTAAAAGACAAGAAAATTATCTTAGGTTCAGTGTGAAAATGTCTTGTTTACAAACTATGTTTCAAAACCAAACACAGGTGAGAAGTGATACAGGAACAATACAGGATACAACTTAAGATCACGTGTGAGATAAGATCTCTTGTTCAAGACTGGATTATTTCTTCCTGTTAAAAACTGTAGCCCGCAAGAAGCTTATGATACAAATTGTCTGTGCGCTCATTTGCAGTGAGAAGCACTGGCTGTATTTCATTGGCTGTAGGTTGTCGCCGATGTAATTTCCAATCAAAACACATTTCATACTGCAGGAGTCGCAGACAGGTCCAGATATTTAGCATGCTAAATATTTCACCGGCATCTGTGACGAATTGCACTTGCACTCGATCTCAGATCGAGTCTTTGATAATACATATTACATGATTGTCATTCATCGATTTGCATCCAATTTCGGCCAATTGGCGAATGAAAATCACGGGAAAAGTCGAGCAGTATGTACCTGGCATTAGCGACACCACACATGCTGCTGAGAACTCTATGCACTGCACATATTCAATTCAATAAAAACGCATAACAAAAATGACAGTGATGAGAAAACAGCCATTAAGAAAGCATCTGATCATAACGATGTTCGATATGTTTGCAAGAGCTCTGCAATTCGGCAGTCCAGTCATGTCACGTATTTAACACTTTATACACAGTAAATTGCTTTAAAGCAAGCAGCTTTACAGTATTAAATATTTAAAAAACAATGTCAGTGTCACTTTCGATTATAATTACATCTTCACTTTCTATTAAAAAGCAGCTCTCCGGTTTGTTCATGTTTTTACTCACGTCTGACCTTGATGGACTGAACAGAAGAAGGCGGAGCCCGAGAGCTTACCTACCTATTACGTATTCGCCATGGACCAATAGTAGTTTAAGAAGGTGTTTACCAGCCAGAGCAAAGTTTTCTGGAAAGTTCACTTTGGCAAGCTGTTTTCAACTCCTGAAATTCAAACAAACTTTGCTTTGTCCTGATTTTGTTTAAAGTCTTTCGTGGCCTATATGCTTTTCCAGTAGTTTATCTCACCTACATTTGCATCTGTCATGATGGACCAGATTCCTGTCCCACTAGTGTCATTGATCTCTAATAGGGTCATTTTCCTCCAAGAGAATGATGACTGAGGGGTTCAAGTAATTCTGTGAGTGCTCAGCAGGCCATCCCCGAATCTCATGCATTTCCTGCATGCTGGGATCTTTCTTGTTGACTGTGAGGATGTATAAAAAGATCAGGCAGCCGCATCCTCTAGTTTCATGGGATAGATTACGGGCTTTGGCAACAGGGCCTCTTGATCATATTTCTCTGCTCCATTTGTGTGAATAGTTAATCTTTTATTAAAGGGATTGTTCACCCAGAAATGAAAATTCTGTCATTAATTACTCACCCTCATGTCGTTCCAAACCCGCAAGACCTTCATTCATCTTCGGAACACAAATTAGGATATTTTTTGATGAAATCCAAGAGCTTTCTGACCCTGCATAGACAGCAACGGAACTACCACGATCAATGCCCAGAAACGTAGTAAGGACATCGTTAAAATAGTCCATGTGACATTAGTGGTTCAACCGTAATTTTATGAAGCTATAAGAATACTTTTTGTGCGCAAAGAAAACAAAAATAACAACTTTATTCAACATTTCTTCTCTTCCGTGTCAGTCGCTCTGCGTCATGGTACTCGTGATTGGTGGCGGATGAGAAGAATTGAGTAATTAAAGTCATTATGTTTGTTTTCTCGTAGCTTCATAAAAAATTGACTATTTTAATTAGGTCCTTACTACCCTTTGGAACGATATGAGGGTAATTAATGACAGAATTTTCATTTTTGGGTAAAACTATCCCTTTAATGTATGGATATAATCAATTAAATCATTATTTCTTTTTTCTTTAAGTTTTGCTCTTACTCTGTTGTTCATCCTGCCTTCATCTTTAAAATTGTTGTCCAAACCCAATCTATGGCAGTTTAAGCTCACCTTGGTAAGTGGTGTCATGTTTATGTGTTTTTATCTTTGACAGTTCAGTGGCTTGTATTTTTGACCACTGACTCTCCTGATCTGCTTGTATTATAGGTAAACTCCTCCCTGGCTTTTTTCCTCTTCTCCTTCCAAGTCCATGAGAAGTCTATCCTTCTAGCAGCCTTGTAACCAGCAGAATATAATTCATACTACTTGATCCAATTGCTTTAAACAGTACTTTGTCTCAATTCACTGACATTGATGTAGACAAAATTTATGACATTGACACAGTCTAAATAACAGTATCATGTTTAAGATGAAGTGTTCAGTTTCATAACTTTGCACTGCATTTTTTGGCTCAACAAGTGGTATGAGTTATAGCTGGAATATTTTTCCTAAGAAGGGGTGGTAGGAAGATTAAGGAAACATGCTTGAAAATTATTATTTAGCAATTACTAGAAACTACTTAAGATATACTGATATTCTTAACTGATATTTTTACAGATTTTTATGTTTTTCAACTTTAGCGTTGGGTCTATCTTATAAACGATGTAGTTATAATTGTCAAAATGCAGAAATAAAACAATAATTAAATAATGTATATCAGTTATCAAACACATAATCATAAAAATAGCCTATGATAAAAAGGCAATATTGGTTTAGTAATTGTTTAGTGCAGTATTTTTCCATATTCTGCATGTTTATTCTTGCAAGTCATAAATCTAATATATTTTGATTTACAACATATGCACATACGCAAAGAATCAGCTGCAAGCAACAGATTTTAATTGTTGTGCTATATCTTGCATCTGTAGGTCAATCAGTAAGGCATGTCTCTGGATTAAGGGTCTCTATTGAGTGTTAAAAATGAGCTGACAGAGGAAGTGTAGTGACTGGATCACTGAGAAGAGATGATACTGATACCTAGTCCTTGCACTCATACCTAGCATTGGTATCATACATATCTGTAATGTAGTAAATATAGTCTGTAATGTAGTAAATATAGTCTTAAAAGTCAAATATATGTTTTACAGGCCAGTTTGCCTTGTCATCAACGAAATACCTCTGATTGCCATTTGGTTTCTACTAACGTCAACTTTCAGGTAAGATACCAAGCAGTATGTATTACTAAATTACAATCACAGTACTATAAATAAATTAATCCTTACGGTTAAGATAGAAACAAAATCAACAAATGACTATATAGTGAGAGGGAAAGTAGTATCCAATAGGGGAGTCCCAGCTGTCCACACTAATTGTTGTGTGCATAGTTTAGTGAAAGGATATCACTGGATTACATGACATAGCCCACATACCATTAAACTAAGACCCCTTTGTGTAAACAGAAACACAACCCACCATTCTCTGGAATCACACTGCCTGCTTCCACAAAACCTTTTTTTAATCCTGCATATTTATGTTTTTTAGCTGAAGACATGTTCTTTGTTATGGAAGATAATTGAATTATATTCTATGATAGAGTAATTGTTGCACTATTAGGGGAAATATCCACAAGAACATACAGAGACAACACATTGCCACAGTTTTATATGCTCCAAATGCACACCATTTATTAGCACACTTTCTACTCATTATGGCGAAATGTTGAGCCATCAAAATTCACAGCTAGTATTGTTTTTTTCTGCATCATGACCAGTTCTGCTAACACAAAAATTGTTTTATTTTGTCAACACTTTCTCAATAGCAGTATTATTCATGATATGGTTGGTGTGCAAATTATTGTTTTTCAGCCAAATGCCTATGGAAACAGCTACGCTAGTTAGCTAAAAGTTTACTTCCATGTCTAATATACTTATGCGAGTTCAAGTGCATTACCTGTTGATCTCGTCAATGCAAGTTACAGAAAATGTTTTATGAGCAATAGTGAAGACTTGCCAGAAAAAATGGGCATCATTGTGATAATTAAACCAATTTAATTAAAACATACTGTTAATGAACATATGTTAAGAAAAAAATACATTGTATCACAATACTTGTTATTACTTATTGTTAGTACATTTTATGTAATAATGTTATTGTTTCTGGATATCTGTTTTTCACAGAACAGTTTTCACATTATTTAATATATAAAATATTTGGTTAAATTGAGCTTTTTTCCCCATCAACGAAAACATAATTTTATCTAAAATTATAAGCCATTTAAGTCAGAGTAAAACTGACTGAAAAGATTAAATCTGACATAATATTTATTAAATCAAAAGTTTTTTTTTCATACAGAGAGGGTCCCCTCATGGAGGCCACCATTTTGAAATGACAGGGCCAATAGAATACTGCATAATTTATCTTGATCACCCTGCTATTATTAGACACTTTCATTTGCAGAATAAATTAATCTTGGCTGACTAATGCATAATGCATTTCTACTAAGTGCAAACATTTGTGTGATTCTACATCCACGTCACTAGGTGTCCATACATTTTGAAATGGCAGGACCAGTTGAATGCTAGGAACTTTATCTTGGTCGCCCATTATCGCACTTTCAATCGCGAAGTAAATTTATCCTGGCTTACTACGAATAATGCTTTCCCTTCTGCTGCGTCCTCTACTGGACACTATGGGGACTGCTGCCAGCAGGACCAGTGTCTGAAGCATGTGTGACACAACTCCAATCCCATTGACCCACATAACCCGTGATGTCACAGGCAGGAAGCCCGGAAGTATAAGAGGGCGCCTGCCGAAGAACGTCAGCAACTTTTGTTGTCTTCAAGAGCCGTTTGTTTGACAGTGCATATTCAGCTCAGCTGCATCTTTTTCAGCATACAGATTACGCTATTGTTGAGGGTGTGGCGGAGCGTGGATACGCGAAGATGTCCCGTGTGGAGGAGACACTTGCAAGCTTTCTTTAAGGACTCCTGCTCTGTCCTCCAGACCACTTTGCGTCTGAATGGCAGGGTGTATGTGGTGGCAAGTCAAGCTAGTGGAGCCTTGCACACAATGGCTGTGTTACAAGCTTGCCAAGCTGTCTTGCTTAAAGACCTAGATGAGGACAAGGGTTTGCCGCATCACAGACTTGGCTCTTTGTGCCACTAAGCAGACTGCTGCTGCCATTGGGTGTGCGATGGCAGAAGTGGTGGCTACGGAGAGGCATTTGCAGTTAAATCTCGTGAGAAAGCCTTTCTTCTTGATGCTCTGCTGTCACTTTCCGGGCTTTTTTCGGCACCTCTGCTGAGGCGGTAGTCGAGAAGTTCAGAGGGGCGAAGATGCAGTCTACTGCCTTCAGGAAGCTTATTCCCCGCCGTACCAAGTCTTCCTCTAAAACTTCTGAGGGGGCTGGTCCATCTCAATCTGAGGATTATAGGCAGGATCAGAAGTAGTGTTGTCAAAAGACCCGGTACTTTGGTACCAAGTCGGTACTAAAAAAATTAAAACGTTACGGTACCAGGTTTTTTTAAGTACCGGTGGTACCGAGTACCCGGTCAACCCGGTTCTTGATGCACCATCCGAAAGGTGCGCAGATGCGCTCTCTTCAAAAAAGCACTGAGACGTGGCGACATCAAAAGTAGGAAACGCACCAAACTAACAAAACACTTTAAAGACAGACACCCAGATCAAATGAAAGAGTTCAAGCAGGTACGTTTCATTTTAATATTTAGATCTTGTGTTTCCCATTGATTTATTTGTGGCGGCCCATCACAATATCAAAACTGACTGCCACAAATAGATTTTGCCACAAAAGCCTTTGACTTCATTGAATGAGCACTGCATGTGTCAAAGTCAAAACCCAGAGCTGGTGTTTTTATATCACTGTATTTCTGAAGGAAACCGACTGTCTACAGAAAATGATGGATGTCATTTTCATTTCATCTTGCCTGTAATGCCTGAGCAGCGTTTGTCAGCTGAGCGCTGCTTTGTGTATAGCCATTACTGAGGAAACCTCTATCTCTTCCGCTCGACAAGCGCCTCCTGCTGGCAGAGAATGAATTTGCATATATATGCGCCACAAATAGAGTGCAAGTCTGTGGGAAACACCACTTCTGTTATGAATATTATTCAATATTTTAATTTGAATGTCGGATTGAAATGAACGCTGTTATTAGAGTAGTTAATCATTAGCATAAGTGTGGCTAACGCTAATATAATGAGCATTAGAAGACATGATGATATTTATTATTTTTACACACCAGAGGCTTTTAAATGAATTTTGAATCTAAAATATGCATGTTTGAGAATGTACAAATGGTTAACATTGTTTGTGTCATATCAGTCAGAAAAGCAGTTTTTTTTTTTTTGTTAGTTAGTTATTCTTGGCTGTTTTCAAAAGCCCTTTAAAATTTAAATATGTACACAGTTTGGATTAAATGAAAGTATAGTCAAATTTTTTAATTAGCATGTTTTTGTGTTTTGCTTTGGTACCGAAATTGGTACCGAGAACCGTGGATTTTCACTGGTATTGGTACCGAATACTGAAATTTTGGTAACGTGACAACACTAATCAGAAGAGAATGTGGCAACTCGCACCCCTCCTCCCTCGAGGAGTCGGGCGAGCACTAGGAAAGAGAGCGGATCTCAGGAAGATGTTGGATAAGAAGCGTTCCTATTCTTAAACCACGCTTTGCTCCTAACACTTCTTGATGCTTGAAGGGGAACATCTCGGGTTACGCATGTAACCATGGTTCCCTGAAAGGGAACGAGATTCTGTGTCCCCTCGCCATGCCAAGGGCTTGCCTGTTTTCACATGTTCTTCTGACAACCAAGTTGGTGACGTGTTCGGCAGGCGCCCTCTTATACTTCCGGGCCCCTGCCTGTGACGCCAAGGGCTACGTGGGCTAATGGGATTGGAGTTGTTTCACACGTGCCTCAGACACTGGTCCTGCTGGTGGTAGTCCCCATAGTGTCCACGTTCCCTCTCGGGGAACCATGGTTACATGCATAACCCAAGATGATTTGTAAGTGGAAAGATTTGCTTGATTTTACATTCACACCACTAGGTGTCAGTTTATCTATACGATGTAACAAGTATATGATGATTGCTACATCGGTCTGAACCCCCTGCTGTTTCCAAAAATTACAGAGGGATTAATAATCAATTATTGTACACATCTTGGATTCTGTTTGTTTTTAAGACTTATGTTTTTTATTTTCCACAGCATGCTCCCCCTTCTGGTGAAGGACGGTCTGCTGTTGCCTTATGTGGTGACCTCATTGGCGTTCCTCTTTCTGAGTTTGTATCTGCTCTCTGCTTTAGAGAGAAGTACAGAAGAAGAGCTCAGACTTGGCCTCTATCGCAAACTCACTCAGCACTGGCTGCCTAAACTCAACCTCAGCCGGATCATTAAATGGAAAGTAAGTTAACACTGACATCACAGCCTGTTACTCCACACCACTGATGTTAATGACATCGATGCTTATGAATAAGTCAGTTAAGCACACTGGCCCACCTGAACGGCCCATAACTTTCACATTAGCTTGACCCCATGCTCTTCCTACTGCTTTTGAGGACTGAACATTTCAACAGCTCCTTGCGTGAATGTTCGAGACCAGGAGGTGTGCTATTTGTGTAGCGTGAGTCATTAACACAGGTTTGCCTAGATATATTTATTTACACAAGAGACATAAATAAGGGGGCCCTACGATGAAGGTAGTGTTTCATTTGGGGGTCGCGTTGATCACACCAGCACTTCCACTGATCCCTCCACTCCATCTGTCGTAAATAGACATGTTAATGTTTATACCTTGACTCACCTTCCTGAAACAGGGTTGAAAATAAACATCAGGTTACAAGAATCTCTGTCGTGCCGAGCACTTGACTAGGACTAATGAACCTTTGTCTTGGTACTTCTTCTCTCTTGTAATAAGTGTTGTCACTTTGTCTTTTACAGTTCTGGTTTTCACTGGAGGCCATGGCAGCGTTGAGCTTTTTGAGTGTGTGGTTGGAGCCTCCGGCCAAGTTGCCTGATCTGTTTCCAGTGCTGGTCTCAGTCCTTTCCTTTCTCCACTTTCTGGGCTTCGTCATATATTTCAACCTGGTCCAGTTGCCGCAGAGGGAAAAAGAGTCTGAAGAAAACAAACTGAAATATGTCTTCAAAGACATTGGTTGTCAAAGGAAGAACTACAGCCAGTGTGATGGTGAAAGGAAAGGACAACCCCTTTGGTTAGAATAGAACAGGATGGGAATAGTTTGTAAAAATTCAATTTCTTCTTAATGAGGTTCAGGGACTTTGCTTGAGTTGAGAAGAGTGAATCCAATGAAAGGAGATACAGTTTTGCCAGACTTTCTCTCACTTGTTTGTCTTGGAAACAAATTCAGTTAGTGGGATATTGGTATTGTGTAAAATACCAAGCTGTAAGGCCATTATTTTTACATTTTTGATACATCATTAAATGGTTTTGTACCAAATGAAAGTGTCTCCAGTGTTTTCAAATGACCCCAACAACGATTGATTGATTGATTGAGTGATTGAAAAAGTGTTTTTGTTTTTTTTAAATCGCAATTTAAAAAGCTTTTTTTTAAGCTCCAGGTTTACGGTCTTTGTTCATAGGGCATACTTTGTTTGATTATATAGCAATATGACAAAAAGATTAATAGTAATTGTTATAATTATTTTAAAATAAATTATTAAACAAAATAAGAAATATTACTATATTAAATAATTAAATAACAGTTTTTGCGGCTTGAAAATCGCACTAAGCCTTTTTTTTATCATGCAGTTCACACCAAATAAACAAAATAATAAACTACTAATTAAATTTTTCTTTCAAGTAGTAAATGAAGAAAAATATTCATTAATACAGTGGAATAATCTTGGCAGTGACTGAAAACATGAGTCTAGTACTAAAGCTACGCATTAAAACGCTTCAACGAGCTGTAAAACAAAAATGATTGAAGGAGACATATCAGAACATAATGCTGTAAAGCTGAAATATCAAGGGGAAAAAGTACAAGCAATCTTTTTCACCCCTCTTTGTGCGAGTTAATGACGGCCATTAAAAAAAATCCATTACAACTATAAATGTTATCAGGTCACAAAGGGGCTACTGTGTTACAGCCTGAGCGAGGTCTGGAGCCACACACAGACACAGAATGAGAGGAGAATTAACAGGTTTTGGTTTGACTGTCTTACTTGATATACTCTAGAACAAACAGCAAGTCACAATACCAGAGTGCATGATACAATTTTAATAGATGGTGCTAATATTAACCGTACTTGCCGTACTTAGTTACACATCTTGAAACTCTTCTAAAGCTTAGCCCATAGCGAACAGACCAAATTGCTGAATTCTGAAATGTTGGTCTTGTTCTTCTCAACTGTAGCAATGCAAAGTGTGTGACAAACGTGTGTTTTGTTGGGTCAGCTTAAGCTTTTGTCCTTCAGACAGCCTCTAGAAGTGATAGAGAGAGAGTTACGTGATCCACCTTGAACAGCCGCCCATGTCGTACATCAAGAAACGATCCCTCAGCGGCTGCCAAAATAAAGAGACAGATCCACCATGAATACTCTTATGTTCTGTATAAATGTGCATGTGTAGTTTTCCAAAATCTGTTGTTGCTTTCTCAAATACATGTGTCTGTGTATGCATACATTTCTCCCCGTATCACCCCTAAAGGGACTGTGTGCCAGCAGTAAGAACACTATTTTCGCAGCGACGCAGCACACCGTGTATTGTAGAATCAACATTTTGTCAGATTCCCCATGAAAGGTGGGGGGAAACCTTTCAGAGAATGGATTCAATGTAAATGTGTCTGAGATGGGATGGCAAGGTGTTGGCAGCACTGTCTCATTTTGATTACGCTGGAAAGACTGACAGCCTCTTCAGACATCTCGCTGCTTTCAGTCTGACAGGATGTTCAGAGTACATCAAACATGCTGACAGAGAGCTGCGGCTCTGCCAAAAATGAGAACCATTCCATTTGCGACTGTGCACAGAATTACAGTGGGTATAGAAAAGAATCACTCCCCTTTAAAATAATCACATTTTGTTGCTTTGCAGCCTGAAATGAAGACGGGCACAGTTTTTGTTTTATCCTGCTGTATTTACTCAGTGCATCTTATAACATCCAAGTGAAAGATATAATATCAACATGTCAGAAAAAATAAAATAATAAATAAAAAAAACAGAATCACTGAGTTGGAAAAAGGATCACCCCTCTCCTAAAACTCACAAAGTGGCACACAAAGATATTTTACTTTTAGCTGTGGTCATTGTGATTAGCTCAGCATGAAAAGAGCTTTCCTGTTTCCAGTCCTTGGTAGTGCAACTGAAGCAAACAATCAACTATGGGTGGCAAGACACAAGATCAAAAGATCTTCGGGATAAAGTTGTGGACAGGCACAAGTCAGGAGATGGATACAAAAAAAAATTCAAAGGCTTTATCAATGCCTCAAATCTTAATCAATGCCTCAAATTTCAAAAGCTTTATTTGGTAAAACACAGACCCTTCCCTGGATCAGGACGTCCCTCCAAACTGGATGAAGAGCCAGGAGGAAACTGGACAGAGAGGCTACCAAGAGGCCTACAGCAACTCTTTTATGACAAAGAGTGGTCATTGTGTGCATGTGACAACAATATCACAAAGTCTCCACAAATGTGGCTTGTATGGGAGGGTTGCAAGAAAAAAAAGCCACTCCTCAAGAAAGGCTACATGCAGTCACGTCTGAGCTTTGCCAAAACGCACCTTAAAGATTCTGAGGCAGATGAGACTAAAATTATTTGGCCTCAACACCAAACAAAATGTCTGGTGGAAATCCAATACAGCTCACCATCCAAATAACAGCATTCTCCAGTAAAGCACAGAGGTGGTAATATACTGTTATGAGGGTGTTTCTCAGCAGGAGGGACTGGAGCACTTGTCAGGATAGAAGAAAATAGATGGGGCAAAATACAGTCAAATTCTTGAGGAAAATCTGCTGCCCTCTGCCAGAAAGTTGTCAATGGGAAGAAGGTTTACCTTCCAACAAGACAATGACCCAAAGCACACAGCAAAACTGGCCACACAGTGGTTGATGGAGAAAAAGGTGAATGTCCTTGCATGGCCTAGTCAGAGCCCAGACTTAAACCCCATTGAAAATCTGTGGTATGACTTGAAGACTGCTGTCCACAAACGGTCACCATCAAATGTAACTGAACTTGAGCAGTTCTGCAAAGAAGAGTGGGCAAATATTGCAAAGTCTAGATGTGCAAAATTAGTAGAGACAAATCCCAACAGACTAAAGGCTGTAATTAAAGCAAAAGGTGTTTCAACAAAATACTGACACAAGGGGGTGATACTTTTTCCAACTCAGTGATTCTGTTTTCTTACGTAGATGTTATAAGTTGCACTGGATAAATACAGCTGGATAAAACAAATAACGTGTTCATCTTCATTTCAGGCAGCAAAGCAACAAAATGTGATTATTTTAAAGGGGTCTTTTCTATACCCACTGTTCATGCAAACAAAAAAACACATTGGATGTAAAAGTCTGTGCCAGTCTCTGGCATATTACAATATACTATGTCTAGTCAATTAACATTTATAACTAAGATTTAATGGATAATTAAAATTATATTACAGTTCAAAAGTTTGGGGTCAGTAAGAATCACTTATGCTCAAAATACAGTAAAAATATGGTCATATTTTTTAAATATTCTTACAATTTAATTTTCTATTCTCATATATTTTAAAATGTAATTTATTCCTGTGATGGCAAAGCTGAATTTTCAGCATCATTACTCCAGTCTTCAGTGATCCTACGGAAATCATTCTAATATACTGATTTGGTGTTCAAGGAACATTTATTGTTATTATCAAAGATTAGAAGATTATACTTATTTTTCAGGATTCTTTGATGAATACAAATTTTCAAAAGAACAGCATTTATTTTAAATTGAAATATTTTGTAATACTATAAATGTCTTTACTGTCACTTTTGATAAATTGAATGTATCCTTGCTGTATAAAAAGTTTTAATTTCTTTCAAAAATGTTTTTACTAACCCCAGACTTTTGAACGAAGTGTATTAGTTTAAAATTAAAGCTAAAAAAAAATACAATAAAATTGATTTTTTTTTTTGTCCATGTTGTTGCTAAGGCATTCTAGAATGTTACTAGAGGTTTCTGGGTAGTTGCTAGGGTGTGCAGGGTCAAAACAACCCACCCTGCTGTATAAAAACACTATTTATTACTATAGAATTAAAGAATTAAATGAATCTCTGTAATGTGACAAGCTTTTAAATTTACAATGAGTACAATAACAACCCAGGTCGAGAGAAAAAAAACACACACACCTTAAGATTGCCTTCAGAAATTCATAAGAGCTCCCAGTCTGTTTCAACCCTGTGAAAGCAACATAGATATATTACCACACACTTGATCTAGCTTAAGAGACTAGATCATTTTGGTAAATCACTTATCAGGTAAATCCATGCATCAGTCATGGATTCTGTAGACTGCTGCAGCTGCCAGAGCTGCTAGATGATCTAAATGCAAATGATCTGAAATGCCTCTGAATGCATTGACTAAATGCATTTCATACTCCTGCAGGACATGTGGACATAACAGGCGTTCGTATCAGAGACCAAAACACATGCTGAGAGCTGCTCAACTCTACCCTCCCCACCCAAAGCCTTCTAACATACAGCAGCCCTTTAATTGTGCTAGTGTTTTCCATCAAATAGACTAAAATGTTCCCCAAACAGACCCCATTTATCCTTCAGCAGCCCAGGATTGATGTGATATTAGCAGGGTCTGTGACCCCATCCCGGCCAAGAACCAAAAACCTATTTGTTTTATTACATTTTAAGGAATTTTTAATACAGTCTATTAAGGCTGTCTTACAAATCTCCCACAGCTCGACCCCATCTGCAGCCTGATCAATTTTTATACTGCTGATCCGTCCCCTTCCTTCTCATTTTGTCATCTCAAATTTCATATTATATAGGATTTTCTTATGGAAAACTTGCCATAAAAATGCGTTACTACATCTGCTGATGTGCACGGGAGGCCGCGGCGTGAAGATAAAATTTGTTTCAGCGGTAAGCAGAACTGTTTAAATGTTATTTATTTTCATGCTCCAAAGAAAATATATTGTGAAGTGCAACATTGATTAAGAACATAACAATGTCTCCGTATGGGTGTAGAAGAGGTGGAGGCAGGGGCCGATTTATGAATCCTTTGCTCAGCTCCTTTAATTGAATTTTCCAAATCTCTTGCCACACAGAAATAATCAATACCCTCGGTCCAGGCGACAAACCTGCCTCAGAATTATTGCACACTCTCTTTTTCCATTTTGCGCTCATCAGCAACATGTAGCGTGAGGCTCGGGGCTTGGCAATGCCTGAATAAGCCAGCAAATTTACAGCCGGTCTGATTGTTTAGGAGGAATGGCCTCTATAGAATGCATGGGGAAAAACTTTTGTCAGTTTCGCCATAAACATCTTGCTTGTGAGTTGCCCTTTTGCCCAAGGTTTTGTTTTGGGAAGCCATTCGACGATTGCCCGGGATGGAAAGGGCTTCCGTTAGGGACATGGATTCAGCAGTTTGCCTGCCAAAGTTCAAATATCCTTGTGGATTTTCTCAGCTGTCTTGGCGGTATCACGCTGTCTGGTGCTCAGCTTGCTTTTACACGAGTAGTGTCATATCCTCGCCATCATATGTCATCCGCACCAGCTCCTGTATGGCTCAAGTGACACTGTGTGTTTGAGAACTCTAATAGCAATGATGTGTCTCTATGAAATCCAGGGTATTAGTGATCTGTGGCAGGACCTAATGGTGTCCCAAGAGAGCTTCAACTACAACATCTTCAACTACTTACATATATTTATTAACTGTGGTTGTAATTTGTCTTTAAGTATCTTTATTTATTTAGCTTAATAAAGCTGCTGCAAAAATAGTTCTGGCCTAGTTGTGAATACAGAAAAATATTCAATAATCTTATGAACACGCATTAGGGAACTTGAGGTCATTTCAAGCTTTGACTTCAAACCCTTCTAAAATGTAATGAGAAAAACCTCACTGGAACGAAACCCATTATTTGTACAGGACATACTCTGATGCTCAGTTTGATAACTGAAGTCTGTTTACTGAAATGGCCCATATTTAGCTGCGTTTCTGTGAAAATGTTTGTTTTCATGGACAATCACAGAAAAGATTTCTTGAAGTAATTTGATTTCATCACACCAATCTAATTCACAATTCCAACACAGAAAAAGCCAGAAAATGCCTTTTTATAAAACAAATGACAGAAAAATATTTTCTAAATTAAAATGGTATAATATATTATATACAGTGGGTACGGAAAGTATTCAGACCCCCTTAAATTTTTCACTCTTTGTTATATTGCAGCCATTTGCTAAAATCATTTAAGTTAATTTTTTCCTCATTAATGTACACACAGCACCCCATATTGACAGATAAACACAGAATTGTTGACATTTTTGCAGATTTATTAAAAAAGAAAAACTGAAATATCACATGGTCCTAAGTATTCAGACCCTTTGGTGTGACACTCATATATTTAACTCAGGTGCTGTCCATTTCTTCTGATCATCCTTGAGATGGTTTTACACCTTCATTTGAGTCCAGCTGTGTTTGATTATACTGATTGGACTTGATTAGGAAAGCCACACACCTGTCTATATAAGACCTTACAGCTCACAGTGCATGTCAGAGCAAATGAGAATCATGAGGTCAAAGGAACTGCCTGAAGAGCTCAGAGACAGAATTGCGGCAAGGCACAGATCTGGCCAAGGTTACAAAAAAAATTCTGCTGCACTTAAGGTACCTAAGAGCACAGTGGCCTCCATAATCCTTAAATGGAAGACGTGTGGGACGACCAGAACCCTTCCTAGAGCTGATCAAACTGAGCTATCGGGGGAGAAGAGCCTTGGTGAGAGAGGTAAAGAAGAACCCAAAGATCACTGTGGCTGAGCTCCAGAGATGCAGTCAGGAGATGGGAGAAAGTTGTAGAAAGTCAACCACCACTGCAGCCCTCCACCAGGCGGGGCTTTAGGGCAGAGTGGCCCGACGGAAGCCGCTCCTCAGTGCAAGACACATGAAAGCCCACATGGAGTTTGCTAAAAAAACACCTGAAGGACTCCAAGATGGTGAGAAATAAGATTCTCTGGTCTGATGAGAACTTTTTGGCCTTAATTCTAAGCGGTATGTGTGGAGAAAACCAGGCACTGCTCATCACCTGTCCAATACAGTCCCAACAGTGAAGCATGGTGGTGGCAGCATCATGCTGGGGGGGTGTTTTTCAGCTGCAGGGACAGGACGACTGGTTGCAATCAAGGGAAAGATGAATGCGGCCAAGTACAGGGATATCCTGGAAGAAAACCTTCTCCAGAGTGCTCAGGACCTCAGACAGGGCCGAAGGTTTACCTTCCAACAAGACAATGACCCTAAGCACACAGCTAAAATAACGAAGGAGTGGCTTCACAACAACTCTGTGACTGTTCTTGAATGGCCCAGCCAGAGCCCTGACTTAAACCCAATTGAGCATCTCTGGAGAGACCTAAAAATGGCTGTCCACCAACGTTTACCATCCAACCTGACAGAACTGGAGAGGATCTGCAAGGAGAAATGGCAGAGGATCCCCAAATCCAGGTGTGAAAAACTTGTTGCATCTTTCCCAAAAAGACTCATGGCTGTATTAGATCAAAAGGGTGCTTCTACTAAATACTGAGCAAAGGGTCTGAATACTTAGGACCATGTGATATTTCAGTTTTTCTTTTTTAATAAATCTGCAAAAATGTCAACAATTCTGTGTTTTTCTGTCAATATGGGGTGCTATGTGTACATTAATGAGGAAAAAAAATTAACTTAAATGATTTTAGCAAATGGCTGCAATATAACAAAGAGTGAAAAATTTAAGGGGGTCTGAATACTTTCCATACCCACTGTATATCTTCAAGAATCGGCTAAAAACACATCTCTTCTATCTTTTTTGACCCTCTAACACTAGCACTCTCTATTCTAATTCTATTTTTTGAAACTAACTAACACTAGCTTTTCTATCTATCTGTTTCCTTTTTATTCATTATATAATTAAAAAAAAACTTGCTACATGTACTGTGTTAAGCTAACTGAGACTTGTTATAGCACTTGTATATCATTGCTCTTTTGTTGATTTTGATTGCTTCCATTGTCCTCATTTGTAAGTCGCTTTGGATAAAAGTGTCTGCTAAATGTCTAAATGTAAAACGTAAATGTAATATAATATATCTATTTTAATATATTTTGCAATATATAAATGCAATTTATTCTTGTGATATGGATTTTCAGCAGCCATTACTCCAGTCTTCAATGTCACACGATCCTTTATAAATCATTTTAATATGCTGATTTGATGATTTGTAATTAGTATCTTTATAATTTTTTTGCAAACCGTGATACTTTTTCAGGAATTTATTGTTGAGGAGAAATGTAAAAAGAACAGTATTTTTTAAAGAAATGTTTTTTCAATTATAAACTGAACATTATAAATGTCTAAAATGTCGCTTGATCAATTTAATGAATCCTTGATGAATTAAAATACTGATTTCTTTAAAAGAAATCTTACTACCCCAAACTTCTGAACAGTAGTATGTAGTAACATAATATAATAGATAAATACTTAAATCAGTCCTAATTTTACATAATGGCATAATTTGTACAGAATTTTTATTATTTTACATAATGGCATAATTTTTTTCACATAATTAGTTTATTGTCAATGTATGTTATAATGTCTTAAAACAGCAACGGGTTGATTCTCTTTCTAGGGACGTAAATGTGAAAACACTCTTGTACTGTTGTTGTTGTTCATTATATTGATCAATTTCATGCTCCACCATGTGATCAAGATTGTGACATTCCTTTGGTGTCGAGCTACAAGCAACATATACGCAGAGGTCCTCGAGTGAGACTAATTAAAACAATTTCAGGCGACCTTATCTTAAAAACATGCTGAACTTCATCACAATCCAACCATTGAGTTCCAACAAATCACCATTGTGTGACTGAATCACAAGTGCAGCTTTGCTGGGGGCTGAATGTGTGCTTGAAATAATCGAATTAATTCTGTCCCACGAAGAGGAGTTCTGGCTTGTTTGTGTTAGGAAAATGAAATGTTTTTCTTAGAAAAAGAGAACCTTTTATATGTGCAGAGATCGAGACAAATGTCTATGAACACGCCGCATTGACAAACCAAATCTCGTAAATGGCTATTCAAGGGTCCCATGTGACCAAGATCCAGAACGTGTGCTAGTGCTTGAAATCAATCGTGACTCACATATAAGTGGAACACAAAATGTTTTCTTTCTCTTGCTCTTTTAAGCAAAGCAATGGGGTCACAATCATCATACTGTAATTGGAATCAATTCAATGTGGCTCATAACTTATCCTTGTGACAGAGTCTAACAAAGACTGTTGTTGTGATAGAGAAACTTTCAAGATTTGAAACATAACTAATTGTGTAGTGGTTGCTATCTGATCTGGATTATCTTTGATTGGATATCCACTTCAGATAAGTGTCATCGTTCATTCTTTTAAATAATAAATAAACTTTTAAATTCTATTCTGAACATTCATTTGATTTCCAAATTCCCTCACCTTGGAAATGGCCCTTGTTTGTGTCTGCTCTATGTGCACAAGATGCAATTTTAGCACCTGGAAAGCAAAGAATTCAGTTTTATGTTTCACACACAGCACGAATTGATAGTCAATACTCTTAATAGCAAATAAATTGTTTAACCAATGTCTATAAAGTGACCTTGAGAAAGTGAACCACTTTATTTACATGCATTATGAAGTTTATGAATTACAGCTGAAAAGAAAAAGGACTCACACAGATTCTCATGTCTCTTGAGTTCAGTTTGTAGATCAGCAGGACTCATCAGCAGAAGACTCCTCAGCTCACTACTGCCCTCTACTGGCTACAAACAAACATTCATGTAAGAACAATCGTGCATTACATTTGGCATTTCTGTTTAAAAAACACATAAATACACAAAAACAACATTGTGTGCAACCTCAATAAGATGCCTTAAATATAGCTTGCATCACACATCAAAATAAGCTTAGCCTAGTTTATGTCTGTACCACATATTCAGGATTGAGGCACCAAATATAATAATTTAGATGAAGCGTATTAGCCAACCACTAAAGTCTCTCAATGTCTATGGTGGTTCAGACCCTGATCTAGTCTTAGTTTAGTGGTTTAGTTGGCCAATCTATAAACAATCCGCAACAAAATGATAAGTTTTCTTACTATATTGGATCCACATACCACTAATGCTTCCAGCTGTTGCCTGTATTTCATAAGGTCCTTGAATGATTTTTTCACCTTAGACCTGAGGAACAGAATTCTGAAGGGGAAAAGGTATTAAAAAACAAATGAAAGACCAAATCTGAAACCCCTTTAATTTGTTTTAATAAGGTTTCATTTGTTAACACTACATTAACTAACAATGCAAAATACTTATTAAGAATGTACTACTTAATGTTTAATTTCAACATTTAATAACACATTATTAAAATCAAAAGTTTGTTATCTGTTCATATTATTTAATGGGCCTGATCTAATGTGTATTATCAATGAACACTTGTATGTTTTTCTGTTAACAAAGATTAATAAATACTGTAACAAGTGTATTGCTCATTGTTAGTTAATGCATTAATTGACATTAACTAATGGGACCTTATAGCAAAGTGTTACCAATAATTAATACAATATTTATTAATTAGATTTTTTTTTTTTTATTACAACTCAGGCAAGTGCCATGACAAAATATATTACACATATTACATTACATTCTTGCAGAAAATTTCGATAAGGACACTGAATTCCGAATTCATATTCAATATCCTTACTAAGTCTGTGAGAAGACAAGCTGACTAAGAATAAGATATTCATTTATTTTTAATACACATTTAAAAATATTGGAAGACATATTAAAAGGTTGGCAAAACCTTACACAAGGACCGTCGTCCAGTCACACTCAAGATCTCTTCTACATTTTGCACGAGAAGTTCTCTTGGGTTTGACTCCCCAAATGAATACTTTCTTAAATGAATCATAAGCCCGCTCTCTTTATTGATGTTTTTATATATATTTAACTAGCTTCCTCTTAAATGACTGCACTATAAAATTCAAAACTAATGCTTGTCTTGATGGATCACACGGAGCTCTGTGTTAGTATGCGTTGGAAAGGAAATAGGTCTTTTCTTAAACTCTCCTTATCCAACTATTTTTAGTGCTATGTAAATCAACGAGGCTTTTGGCTGGTGATGAAACTCCCTCCATGTCCTGTCATTAAATTCTGATCAGTCATAATGGCTATCAGCCAAGTGGGACAAAGGAAATATCCAGTAATGAGGAGAAATTTCTGTCTGTTCCACTGCTCCAGTTATACCAATGTTAGTAGCTTCATAAAAATAGACTTTAATGGCACTCTGGTTTTTGTAAAATATAATCAAGTAAAACGTTTAATATAGAGTAACTCAACACAAAAGCATTAAAAGTATAGGCCAACTGCTAAGCAATATTAAATATGAAGTATGTCTTTTTATTTGTAATTTATTTTTATTTATTTTTTAATAATCTCAAATATTACAGGAATCATCAACATGTTTAAAAGGACATTTCTGCATCCTTACCTCTCAGCATCTGTCATGGGCTCTTTTGTTTGAGGGGTATTCGTTTTCTTCCCACCTGCTCTGGAATTACCTGCTGATGAAGCACTAAATGTCACCAATTTATCAAATCAGCATGAGCAAAGATATTATTAATGGCTACACAGACAGCTAATCTAAATGCAATATCACTGGATTACAAGAGACCCCTACTGTACAGGATTTAGGCAACAACATGACATGAGCAGGGGGTTGTTTATGGCGATTACCGAAAGCGAAAAGAATACACACACATCTTATTCTGCTCACAATGAAAATAAAAAATAAAAACTCATGGGTCGGGGTGGGGTGGGGGGGTAAAATATGAGTTTTATAGGAGTAAGGGGACACAGTAGCTGGTCTGTGGATTTTATACCTGCAGTTTTTGTCGTGGGACTCATCAATTGGGTTCCAGTCATAGGGGAATAGTCCCTGTTTGGTGCTTGCCTCTTAGCTGGGCTCTAAAATAGATTCATTTGAAGCATTGGTAAATTTTTCTTTATGTTATTGTGCTTTTAATAAATAAGTAACACTTCATTCCTTTACTTCCATAACTTATGATTAATGACATGGTTCGGACGTCACTTTAAAATGAGCTGAAATAATAAACATTAAAAGAATATGAACAAGCCATTTCTGATCTGAAATCCTGGCGTAGAGAAGCCTGGCGTTGTGTTTATTGATTTACTTAACTCACATTTTCTTTGTCTTGTAACTGAAGGGCTCTCTTCACACTGTATGGAAATGTAGAGTTTATTAGGGCAGTCAAAAGTGTAACATCATTATCAGCAGCGTATTTGATTTTTGTAATTAAGGCTTTAACAGTTTTGGGTTTGCTTATTTATGTGGATGATATCCATACCAGAATATACTTCTTTAAGCTAAATATTACTTTATGTATGTATTTACATTCTCACATTATTGCATTGTAACGTTACATTATGTGTTTTTATTCCAATTATACCGGTACACATTCAAGTTTAATAGCTTTATTAGAATATAGTAATTGCTAGATGATATTAAGTGTGACAATTCTTGTACTAGGCTAGCTATATTAGGTTTATCCGTGAATTATGATACTAGAATTGTAAAACCTCAAATCTATTACTTAAATTCGACGTGTGATATTTTCTCATCCCACTCGTTCAAAAACACTTAAGTATTGAATATTTCTCACGTGGAGGACCTTGGACAGGTAAAATGATAGTTATATGGTATTCAATGAAGTATTATAGCGTATTTTGGCAGTAATCTTTAATAGCAGGGTACTTACTCTAATAGCATCTTTTTTCGTAAGGATAACATGAACACAAACATATATCGTTGAAATTATAGTACGTTGAAACAGTGTTAATAATTATGCGAAAAAGTGAGCCACTTGAATAGATAAACTTACGGCATTTTAGATATTTATCTCTTTCTTGCGGTGGAGTTGACAGGCGTTTTTATTTATAGTTTGTAGTTTGGCGCGGTGCGGCAGTAATTTAGTCCCCCGGAAACACTTATCTGTGATTCTTCATGCTTGTTAAAGTATTTGACAGTGTTTAACTCCATTTACTAGAGAAATTCCACACAGCATGGGTTAAAATATTGTTAGAGTATCAATGGTGCTGGCTGACAAGATTATATCACACACATATCTAATGAATAAATATTGTGTGAGGAGCATTGAGGGCAGTTGTTTCTCGTGATCGCATTTTAACTGCGCACCGGGTTTGTTTACACGCGGCAGCCATGGCAATCAGACTCGGTAGTGAACAACACCGCCAGCGGACTGCTGTTATCACAACATGCTTTGATATTTCGCTTGCATATTGAATATATTTTCATGATGCAGCGCTCAGAGGAAGAGAGGTTTTATATGACGTGCAGGGCTGCTTATCTGTCTGTGTTCAGATCCAGTCTGGTTAATATGACTTCAAAAGATCAGCTGTGCTCCGGTGAGCATAATTCAACTCAACGCGTTTATACCTGCACGTTGATCATAATATAAAAGGCTAAATATGATTGATAATATCAATAAATGGGTAACACTTAATTCATAACTAATCAATCAGCATTCATAATTCAGGAACAACGTGTTATAGATAATGTAAATTCAAAGAATACAGTATAATGAACATGAATGCATTAGTGAAAGTGATATTTCTAAATATTTCAATATATTAATCATATATTAATATTTTCTAATGACTTAGCCGATGTCAGTGTCAAATATTATCAGTAGTCAATGTATGCGATGCGTGTCCATCTATGCTGTTTTGTCTCTCAGTCCTTCAGCAAGCAGGTAGAAATCCATCACAGAAAGCTTTAGACAAATATTGGCCACCAGGAACCAAGAAGCTGCATTTTGATGACTTTTGTGAGATACTTAAGAAGGAAAAAGCAGCAGAACCAGACCAGCTTATGAGAATTTTCAAGAAATTTGATGCAAATTGTGATGGATATATCTCTCACGAAGAGCTCAGCAGAATCCTTACTTCCGTATGTGTTACATTTGTTCCATTCTCTCTTTACAACCATGTTTGCCTGCTGTTATAATCATTTCAGATTTGGATTTTGATATGTTTGTTTTAGTCTGGTGAAAAAATGTTGCCTAAGGAAGTGGATGAAATATTTTCCTTAGCAGATGTCAACAAAGATGGGAAGTTAGACTATGCAGAGGTACAATCTCCAAGCATTTAACAGCAATACACGTTTTGGTTGAAAAAGGGTGGTTTCTAATGTAAACAGACAAATTATAGGTGAGTTGAATTAACCAGGCTGCTGTTTAGTTCTGCAGGCTTCTCGAGTCTACAGTAGAACAGTGTCAGAACGCAGCACTGGAGAAGCTTGAGGCTGATGCCAAACTGAAGAGGCAGAACTTTGGCAACCAGATGGACAACTCCCCACAGAGCCTAGAGTCCCAACCTGAGCTTCCAGCCTCAGAGACACAGCCCAGAACAGAGCCGGAAACCACACAGAGGAAAGGTATGATACAGGGTCTGCACTAGGGTTGCCAACTTCAGAAAAGGAAAATACGGGACAATCGCGATTTATAAGGGACATATGTGCATATGCATACATATATATACACACAGGTGCATCTCAATAAATTAGAATGTCGTGGAAAAGTTCATTTATTTCAGTAATTCAACTCAAATTGTGAAACTCGTTTATTAAATAAATTCAGTGCACACAGACTGAAGTAGTTTAAGTCTTTGGTTCTTTTAATTGTGATGATTTTGGCTCACATTTAACAAAATCCCACCAATTCACTATCTCAACAAATTAGAATATGGTGACATGCCAATCAGCTAATCAACTCAAAACACCTGCAAAGGTTTCCTGAGCCTTCAAAATGGTCTCTCAGTTTGGTTCACTAGGCTACACAATCATGGGGAAGACTGCTGATCTGACAGTTGTCCAGAAGACAATCATTGACACCCTTCACAAGGAGGGGAAGCCACAAACATTCATTGCCAAAGAAGCTGGCTGTTCACAGAGTGCTGTATCCAAGCATGTTAACAGAAAGTTGAGTGGAAGGAAAAAGTGTGGAAGAAAAAGATGCACAACCAACCGAGAGAACCGCAGCCTTATGAGGATTGTCAAGCAAAATCGATTCAAGAATTTGAGTGAACTTCACAAGGAATGGACTGAGGCTGGGGTCAAGGCATCAAGAGCCACCACACATAGACGTGTCAAGGAATTTGGCTACAGTTGTCGTATGTATCTTGTTAAGCCACTCCTGAACCACAGACAACGTCAGAGGCATCTCTGGACTAAGGAGAAGAAGAACTGGACTCTTGCCCCCAATGTCCTCTGCTGGTGTTGGTCCATTGTGTTTTTTGAAAACAAAACGTCACTGCACCCGTTTACCAAGAAATTTTAGAGCACTTAATGCTTCCTTCTGCTGACCAGCTTTTTGAAGATGCTGATTTCATTTTCCAGCAGGATTTGGCACCTGCCCACAGCACCAAAAGTTGGTTAAATGACCATGGTGTTGGTGTGCTTGACTGGCCAGCAAACTCACCAGACCTGAACCCCATAGAGAATCTATTGGGTATTGTCAAGAGGAAAATGAGAAACAAGAGACCAAAAAATGCAGATGAGCTGAAGGCCACTGTCAAAGAAACCTGGGCTTCCATACCACCTCAGCAGTGCCACAAACTGATCACCTCCATGCCACGCCGAATTGAGGCAGTAATTAAGGCAAAAGGAGCCCCTACCAAGTATTGAGTACATGTACAGTAAATGAACATACTTTCCAGAAGGCCAACAATTCACTAAAAATGTTTTTTTTGTTGGTCTTATGAAGTATTCTAATTTGTTGAGATAGTGAATTGGTGGGTTTTTGTTAAATGTGAGCCAAAATCATCACAATTAAAAGAACCAAAGACTTAAACTACTTCAGTCTGTGCGCATTGAATTTATTTAATACACGAGTTTCACAATTTGAGTTGAATTACTGAAATAAATGAACTTTTCCATGACATTCTAATTTATTGAGATGCACCTGTATATATATATATGTGTATGTATAGGAGCGACCAGCCGGCAGAAGATTTCGCAGCCTTCCTCTACATATACTGCGTGAGGCAGTGGCTGTAATTAAATGATGACAGGTGACAGTGATTGTTCTCAAGTGTCGTGACCAGCACTGCTGCTGTTGCATCAGTCAGTGGTTAGATCAGCGTAGCAGTCAATAAAAGGGACACATCAATTAAGCCCAATATGCGGGACAGTTGGCAACCTTAGTCTGCACAGAAGCACAAAACATAAAAGCACAATGTATTATAGTATAATGTTAGTAACTTATGCAACAGAATGCTTTTACCTTCACTCTCTTTAATTTGGAATGAGGAAATTAGAGTTAAGTTTGGGTTTGGTCTTAAAGGAGTAGTTCACCCAAAATTGTAAATTTACTCACTCTCAGGCCATTCAGGATACAGATGAGTTTGTTTCTTCATCAGAACAAATTTGGAGAAATTTAGCATTACATGATCACTTGCTGACAAATGGATCCTCTGCAGTGAATGGTTGCTATCAGAATGAGAGTCCAAACAGGTGATAAAAGCATCACAATAATACACATAACTCCAGTCTATCAGTTAAAGGCTTGTGAAGTGAAAGGCTGCATGTTTGTAATAAACAAATCCATCTATAAGGCCTTTTAACTTTAAACCATCACTTCTGGACAATACGAGTCCGTAATAATGTGATGGAATGCTTAATTTCTAGAAATAATTTCCGATAAAGAAACAAACTTATCTATGTCTTGGATGGCCTGAGGCTGGGTATATTTTTGGCATTTTTCTTTTTCTTTCTTATTTTGTTTGATGAACTATTTCTTTAAAATGTGACAGTATTGGTTGGGTCGGGTTCAGCCAGCTCTGCTTCACAGGCAAATAATGTACACAAAAGCAAACAAACACACAATTCTGTTTCCATTCCTCACACTGCAGTCTATTATATAGTAACTAATGATTAAGCTATTGATCTCCCCTCATGTGTGATGAAAAATCATTTGGATTTGTGCCATAATGTGAACTCAATAGAGGGTTTGTATAGGGAGGAGCTTTTAAAACCTTTTGATTAAGGCAGCCATTTGTCATTATTATGAGTACATGCAGGACTAGTGGAGATTTTCTTTTGCTTTGTGGTGTTCAACTTTAAACATTGTTTTTAAATGTGCAGTTTTTTTCTTTATCTACATTGTTCATTTTCTTTTTTGGATCGCTTAGTGATGCAGCTGTTGTAATGAAGATCCACATTAAAATAGTTTTAGCTTATAGTTTCTATTTTTGCATATGACAGACAGTCGCTCATCATCCAGACCATCATCAGCTCGCAGTCGTCGGTCATCTTTATCCACGGCCATCACCATGGGCGCTGGTAGCACTAAGAGTGGCAGACTGGCAGAGCCCAAATCTCTACAGGTACCAGCTGCATTGTGGGAGTGCCGGTGTCTTTTGGAAACTATCTCTCTATATAGCTCTTGAGAATAGAGATTAAGGTTGGGATAAGATTACACAATAAAAATATAATTAAAACATGTTTAATATTAAAGGGTTAGTTCACCCAGGAATGAAAATTAGCCTGTGTTTTACTCACCCTCAAAGCATTCTAGGTGTATGTGACGTTCTTCTTTCAGACGAATCCAATCGGAGTTATATTAAAAATTGTCCTGGCCCCTCCAAGCCTTTCAATGGGGGGGGTAAGCGGGTGTTGGTTATCAACAGTTCAGAAGACGTGAAATAAAGTGCGCGCATCCATAATAAAACGTCCCTCACACCGCTGGGGAGGGGCCGGGACAATTTTTAATATAACTCCGATTGGATTCGTCTGAAAGAAGAAAGTCACATACACCTAGGATGCTTTTATGGTGAGTAAAACACAGGCTAATTAAAATTTTTGGGTGAATTAACCCTTTAAACAACTACAAATGAGTCAAAGTTCGCATTATAGGCTAATTTCCGTCTGTTGTCCCTGGCCTATTCCTAAAAAGTCAACCTAAAATTTCTAAAACAAATTAAAAAAAATGTAATATATTTAAATAAATACATACATGCATACATAAATAAAGGCTGAGTAATTATGGAATGAGCTATTTGGGAATAAATTGTTACAAACAATCTTGGAACTTCCATTTTGCCTACATACTAAACTTTATCTAAACTGAAGTGCCTTAAGGGCAGCTATACATTTGCTGTGTTTTTGTAGTATCAAAGCCTTTTGGTTGCAAATTTTCACCTGGTCGATATGAGTGCAGCTCTGCTATTGATCTCCTTCCCTTTGTTTGCACTCTTTTTGACTTTAACCTCAGCTGGTTTGCTTTGTCACAGAAAAATAATGACCAAACTCGTCAAAGCAAAGAGATTGGAAAAAAAACTAGATGCTCCTGGGTGAAGAAAGTTCTATCGCCTCAGTTCCAGCATGTTGTATTACCTGAGCCAGGAGCTTGATAATTGGGCGTAGGGATTGGAAAGGGTCAGGTTGTGTGTTTTATGGTGGCTTGCGGTCTGTGTGCGAGACTTTAAATTACAAAGGTTTCTGGGAGGTGACAGGGCAGTGTATTAGTCCAGCCGAGTGACCCATCTCCTTGGGACACTACATCAGGGCCTTTTAAAGTAGACACTTGCCTCGGGCGCTTTTCTTCATTTTGATTCGGGGTGGACAAACCACCCAAGTGTTATGATTTGATCCTTAACACGTTTCACAACCCAGCATAAATTCTGGGAGGAAATTGCTTTTGTTGAAGAAGTGTCATTTCAGGAACATGTTTTTAGCACTCGGAAAAGAAGCATAAACCCATTCTAAACATTAAAAGGTCTCTGTGGCACCTGAGGACAAGGTTTATTTCCCAAAACTACTCTCTGATGGGTCAGAAAGGAGGCTGTTTGACTCAGATTTTTTGATTACTTGATGATTTAGAGTATATTTGCTATAACATTTTAGCTGGACCTAAACAACCGCAGTTAAAAGAGCAAAAAGGCTTTGTTTAGACAAGAATTTATGGGTTTCCTCAGGCCTTTTTACTTTTAATTACATTATTAATGCGTATAATATGAATTTCAATGGTCTGTATTGAAATTTAGGCTTATTCACTTATCATTTACACACAAAAATAAATATTTGACTGTTTTGTTCCACCCAGGTCTTTGATTGCCTTTGTTTTAGCAAAGATGTTACAATAGTGGCACCCTGTGGTTGCATCTTCAACTTCCTCCAAGAACATTTCTTGCTGGGATGATACTGCAGTTGTTGTTGTTTTTTTTAAATCCAGCATGGTTTGTGATGTTTCTACTGTGTCGCACCTTTAACACGTATTTCACCAGGATTGGCATCACACTCTTATGAGAGGTTGTTTTTATCTGGAGGAAGATGGAACGATTGTTTCTCTTCAGTATCGCCTGATTATACCAGAGACTATCAGCGTCTACCTGACCATACGTCCCCTCAACCTTAGCCCAATTCCTGGTAAATATATTGTACATGGTGTTAAAGACCAAAGTTACTGAAGTTACAGATTTTGAGTTATTCAAAGTATCCAATTTAGCAGATTAGCGAATTTTGTAGTAGTATTTTTGACTATATGTTTATGCCACAGATAAGCCTTCACCGTGGATGTGTGTGGACTCAGCTCTCTATGTGGTGATGGGGAATGAGACCAAAGAAGATTCAAATTTGGTTTGCTTTACTGAGTTGAGGGATAAGGAGGTTGGTAAATGCATCACTTTCATCTAAATATGATGGTACATATAATGCATCTAAATATGATAGTATATATATTATTGAATTATAATGCCTTCTTGTATGTTGACATATTCTCTTCAGCAATGATATAAGAGTCGTCATCTGACACAAGTGCCTTTTCCGTTTTGATATGGAAATATACTAATTTGATCTTTTTTATATTTATAAATATTATAATATATATTATATAATTATTCTATCAAACAAATAATTTGTGTAAGTGTTAATAAACCATTCCATCTCAAGCTAAGTGAATACATTTTAATGGGTGTGTAGATGTAATTATGACTTCAGAAAGGTACCAGGGTTGATTTTAATGCTGATGCTAAAGTGATAAAAAAAAGAGAAGACTTGTTCTTCCTGAATGTGTTACTTGGGTACACAACTGATAACTATAACTTGTTAATATTACATTATGTCAGCAAACATCGAAAAACAAATGTAAAGAGAATAAAGACAAAAGGCTCTCTCTCTCTCTTTCTCTCTATGACGTGTTTAGAAAAAATGCCTGAATCAACTGTAATATATATATTAACATATAGTAAAAGTCTGCATCAGCTATTCATTGTTGAAGCCTTTTTTTACATTAATTCAATATGAGGGACACAAATGTCATTTTATAGAATAACCTTCCTCATTTTACAAAGAAATATAAATCTATTATATTTATATATGTGTGTGTGTGTGTGTGTGTGTGTGTGTGTAACAGCTACAGAAAAAAAAGCGTATTTATTTATAACCTTGTGCTTATGTAAAGTTGTTTGACATTAAATGGTTTATTCTAACATATTTTTCCACTTCTACAAAATGTAAGTTAAATTATACATTTTGAAAAATAGTTTTTGTCATTAAATCTGAAACTTTTGACATTTTATATATTTTAACTTTTTACATATTTTTGTTATTTTGATAAATGCATGAAAACTGATAGATTCCTTCTTCATTCCTATTTTGTAAAAAAAAAAACATAATGGAAAGTTTGAACTCCGCTCCATCAAATTAGGTAATAATAGGCTTTTGTTTCCCCCTTTTCTTTTCTTTTTTTTGTTTGCAAAGTAGCCGAATGTTTTCCAAATTGCAGGATTGGAAGATGCAATTGAATCATGATTGACTAGTACATTTCTTTGCATGTTGTGATAACAAAGTCTTCTGTAATGTTTCATTTATTTTAAAATAAAAATATTGCTTCCAGATCTTAAACAAGTAATGTCCAATCTAGTCTAATAATATGCATTTCTATAACAGTATTTGGTCTCCTGTAGAGAACTTTGACACAAGGAAAAATGAGTTAACCAGACAAGGCTTCCTGGAGCTCAACCTGATGGAAGCGAATGATCGGGAAGGTGACCCCAGAGATTTGTGGCTCACCCTGGAGGCCATGGGCTACAACCGCAGTTTAGAGATGGTGGAGGTACAAAGGTCTTTGAGATTTACTCATGAGAATGTCTTGTAATTTCCAACTAATATAAACTGAAGACGTTTTTGCCTGGGTTTAGGGAAAATGTCCTTTATTTTTAACTAACTTGTAGCCAGTGTAATCAGAACATGCTGAGCTAATGTGTGTTTACATTTTTCTTTTTTCTCCCAGGCCTGTCCGTTTGTCATTGCAGTCTACTGTGAAGATGTAAAGGCAACTCTTCAGGCAGTTCATTTGGATTCTGGTATCAAGATGTTGAATTCTGCTGTACAGAGGTCTATCACGTCAAAAGCAGAGGCCAGATCTCTCAAGGGTCACGAGAATGTCTTGGTTTATACATACAAAGGAGAGAGCAGGATTTCATCAGTCATTGCCAATAAGGTAGTTTGGTTATTGTTTTATGTCACTTAGCTGGTGTTTTTGTATCCCAAGAAGTCTGAAAATCAATACATGACATTCATCTCTAAGCTAAAAAAGCCAGCTCTTTTAAAAAGTGCCTGTGTAGGCCTCACTTTTGCACTTCTAGTACTTAACATTCACTGGGAATACAACAAAGTAACTGGAATGCTTTATAGAAAGGAACACTGGTCATGAGTAGAATTTCAATGTCCTGAATTGCCATTATATAGTCAAAGTCAGCTGAAAGACCATTTCAACCGATAGAAGGGAATTCGATCTGCTAAGAGGGCTTAGGATTTTGCCATAGTCAGTGGAACTAATTATCTGAAATACACACTAATGTTCGGGGTTGGTAAGATTTGTTTCTTTTTTTATGTTTGTAAATAAAGCCTCTCATGCTCACTAAAGGCTGCATTTATTTGATCAAAAATACAGTAAAAACAGGAATGTTGTGAAATATTGTTACAATTTTTACAATAACTAATCTCTATTTTTATGTATTTTAAAATGTTGTTTATTCCTGTGATGCAAAGCTGAATTTTTAGCAGCCATTACTCCAGCCTTCAGTGCCTCATGATCCTTCAGAAATCATTCTAATATGCTGATTTGCTGCTCAAGAAACATTTATTATTAATATCAATGTTGAAAATGGTTGTGCTGCTTAATATTTATGTGAAAACCGTGATACATTTTTTCAGTATTCTTTGCTGAATACTGACGTTCAAAAGAACAGCATGCATTTGAAATAGAAATATTTTGATCAATTTAATGTATACTTGCTAAATAAAAGTACTTTTTCTTTCAAACATGTTTTTTTAACTCATTCCAAATTTTTGAATGTTAGTGTTCACATTTCCTGTGGCACTGTTGTTAATGTATGATTATAAAACGAAATGTAATGTTTTCTTTTCACCGATTTTCCCTGTTGTTTTCTTGGTACCCATCACTTCCGATGCTGTAGTCCAATCAGAAGGTGACGGTGCACATCAACAATGAACAAAACAAGAACTGTGTGAGCAGCAGGGGCATGAGTGTGTTTGCTGTGGAGGTTCCTGCTAGGACTAAAATGGTGAGATACACTATTTTCACTCACAAATAGAAACTAGTTTATTTTGTAGATGCGGGATGAGGTGCATTTCATGCTCTATTTCCCGTTAGAACTAATAAAAGAACCCAACTAGAGTGAAGCTAGTTCTACATAACAGACACTCATATTTACACTTACAATGAATATCTTTAACAGTTGTGCTCTGTTCAGGTATGTCAGCACGTCATGGCTTTAAATGAACAACAGGAGTGGACTTACAACTGTGTTGAGACCATCATACCAAGTTTGTAAATGTCTCAGTAATGTTTTTACTATGAACTTAACAAATTTAGTATGAGACAACAGTTATATATAGTGCTTGTAAAATAAATAACATAATTTTGTTTGCTACAAGGACCATTGTAAACATGTTTTATAATAGCTTTTTGTTTGTTTGTCTGTTTTTTTTTTTACTGTTTCTGTAAGCATTATTAATGTTATTACAGTTATATTCATGATATTCATATTTTTTTGTAAATAAAGCAATTGTTTTCAATTGTTTTTTTGTGATAACTGTCAGTAAATCGTTTTTTATTTGTTTGTTTATTATTTAAATTAGAACAATGATTTTAAAGGTCACACAATTATTTAATATTCGTTTCTGTGAACAGTTTGATTGGATGAATTTTTTTTTTGCACATTTACCCCAGTCCATAATGGGAAGTAACCAATCACATTACATGTCATGTCAGTTTGGGTTTCCTATGAAACTGTGGCAATTTAACATAAGCAATATAAATACACAAATTTAGTTTTAAGCACTAGTCTGGCATTAAGCTAGTGGGCAAACATACAATCCAAATTTCAGAGTGTTGTACACACAGACCAAAATTTTATTCGCCCTTGACCTTTAGCACCACATGTAGGTTTAAGCTTCTATTTATAACATTCAGTCAATTATTTTGCCCTTTGACTTTCACTACTGTAACTAGAACAAGACACTAAGGTCACATGACATGTGAGGAGTATTTAAACTGCATTCCTTTGCTCTCCATCTCTCTCACCAACAAAGTAAACCTCTTCAAATTTTGTATTCAATATATAGCCTCTGTTTTATTTAGTGTTGTTAGAGCTCAGAGATTTTTGTGTAACAATCTTTTATCCAAAATGTGACACCCCCACATCGGTTTCTCTTGCATTCGAGACACTGTTCCAGCTTGACTTTTAACCACTGATCTATAATAGATATAGATCAGTGCTTTTAACCTGTATTTTTTAAAGAAACCTACAATATCATGACAACATGCGAACCTTGCATCATTGTAAACTTTGTTCTGCTTTGAATGAATTCTGTGTGAAACTTGATGCAATAGATTTTGCAATAGAGCTCCAGCTTTCCCAGCATGTACTTTCAAGGGCCCCTAAATTTTCTCCCACAAGACCATGATCTGCTTAAGTGTACAACTAAAAGCCTTAAATGTTAATATGGAGATAAATATTGAGATTCAGTGCAGACATATCTAATAAAGATGAATCATTTGTTCTAAAACCACTCTGATGTTCAAATATTGTTTGTTTGTGTAGGTTTTCATATGATACAATATTAATTTAGAGCAAAAAACATAGTTTTATGTTTTTCTTGTTTTATACTTTTTTGTACACTAGTATTACAGACGTTATAAATGGCTTAACTGTCTCTTTAAATGTGGGCGTGTCCGTTTAAGTGGTGAAAGGCCAATGTGTGAGCACAGTGACAGCAGAGAAGCTAGAACGTGGTGAACAACTCACTTCCCGCTGGGCACCCGGATAGTGACAGACACTGACCGCTGCTGCAACATGGTGAAAATTACGGTTATTAAGACCAAACCGTACACCGATCAAAAACCCGGAACAAGCGGTTTGAGAAAGAGGGTGACTGTGTTCCAGCAGAACCAGCATTATGCGGAGAATTTTATCCAGAGTATCATTTCCACCATTGACCCTGCTCAGAGGCAGGAGGGCACCCTGGTAGTGGGAGGAGATGGACGGTTCTTCATGAAAGACGCTATTCAGCTGATCATCCAGATTGCTGCAGCTAATGGGGTAATTTTATGCAAAAGTAACATGTAGCAAAAGTTATTTCCTTGAATAGGAAAGGTCATTAACACATACAAGTTCATTGCAAAACAGGTACTTCAATTGCAGTTGTGCTCTGCCATGCATGCTTTCAAAACTCCATGGAATAAACAGCAAGGTCATATTTCTGGAATTTCTTATGCATTTTTTATCATAGTGTTTCCAAGTACATTGCATACACATTTATAAACGTTACATAAAAATTCTCGCCGGGGAATGATCTTGTCCACACTTCTATGTTCAATTCGTGAACGACTCGTTCATTTAAGTCGGATATTTTCAGTGAATCGGTTTGCAACATTGACAAATCTGAGCGATTCGTACGCGAGTCGGGCTGAATCAGTCCGTGCGGTTCACAAGTCATCATTGAACCACCAGAATCCGTGTATCATTCGATCATTCGTTTTTTGATTTAATACTGAAAGTAGAAAAATTAGAAAACGGCTCCTTTTTCGTTTTTTCGTTTTTTTCCAAAAAACGAGAAATAAGAATTCAGCTTAAATTTTCGTTTTTCGTTCATGGGTAGAAAAATGAATAAACAGCTTGAATATTTGATTTCTACATGTGGGCGGGAATTAAACGCCCCTTTCTGCTGATTGGTCAGCCGAAGATCAAACCGTGCCATCATCAGTTTTTCTGCAGCAGAATAATAGTCCTCCGCTGCTGCAGTTGTATGGATTCTTAACGCATTTATTGCAACTACATTTAATCTTTTTTTCATCAAACAAACAAATGAATAGCTCGACACAACTCGTACCGGGGCATTGTCTAGACAGGGTTTTCTTCTGTGTAGATATAAATTCTATTCTTTGCATCAGCTGAGCATCTTTCACAAACATGAACCACAGGGAATACTCGTCTTTTAAAAGGCTTAATTTAGATTATTTTACATTAAATGCATCATATAAGTCACTTTGGAATAAATCACAGTAGGCCTATGTATCATGATAAAAAAAGCGACTTTACAGTCTGGAAATACTTTAGGCTATAGCAATATTAAGGCTATATTATTTCTTGGACCCCCGATCACTTTAAGAACCACTGGTCTACACAGAAGAAAGCCCTGTCTAGACTCTGCCCCTGTACGAGCTATTCATTAGTCTGTTTGATGAGAAAAATATGAAATTGATAAAATGGGTTATTAATCCGTACAACTGCAGCAGCGGAGGACTATTATTCTGCTGCGTGATACTGCAGAAGAACTGATGATGGCACGATTTGATCTTCGGCTGACCAATCAGCAGAAAGGGGCTTTTAATTCCCGCCCACATGTAGAAATCAAATATTCAAGTTGTTTATTCATTTTTCCACCCATGAACGAAAAACGAAAATTTAAGCTGAATTCTCGTTTTTCGTTTTATGGGGAAAAAAAACAAAAAAATGAAAAAGGAGCCATTTTCTAATTTTTCTACTTTCAATATTAAATCAAAAAACGAATGATACACGGATT
>NW_015505317.1:1398973-1418916 GCF_001515645.1 Sinocyclocheilus grahami | reverse complement strand
AGAATTCAGCTTAAATTTTCGTTTTTCGTTCATGGGTAGAAAAATGAATAAACAGCTTGAATATTTGATTTCTACATGTGGGCGGGAATTAAACGCCCCTTTCTGCTGATTGGTCAGCCGAAGATCAAACCGTGCCATCATCAGTTTTTCTGCAGCAGAATAATAGTCCTCCGCTGCTGCAGTTGTATGGATTCTTAACGCATTTATTGCAACTACATTTAATCTTTTTTTCATCAAACAAACAAATGAATAGCTCGACACAACTCGTACCGGGGCATTGTCTAGACAGGGTTTTCTTCTGTGTAGATATAAATTCTATTCTTTGCATCAGCTGAGCATCTTTCACAAACATGAACCACAGGGAATACTCGTCTTTTAAAAGGCTTAATTTAGATTATTTTACATTAAATGCATCATATAAGTCACTTTGGAATAAATCACAGTAGGCCTATGTATCATGATAAAAAAAGCGACTTTACAGTCTGGAAATACTTTAGGCTATAGCAATATTAAGGCTATATTATTTCTTGGACCCCCGATCACTTTAAGAACCACTGGTCTACACAGAAGAAAGCCCTGTCTAGACTCTGCCCCTGTACGAGCTATTCATTAGTCTGTTTGATGAGAAAAATATGAAATTGATAAAATGGGTTATTAATCCGTACAACTGCAGCAGCGGAGGACTATTATTCTGCTGCGTGATACTGCAGAAGAACTGATGATGGCACGATTTGATCTTCGGCTGACCAATCAGCAGAAAGGGGTGTTTAATTCCCACCCACATGTAGAAATCAAATATTCAAGCTGTTTATTCATTTTTCCACCCATGAACGAAAAACGAAAATTTAAGCTGAATTCTCGTTTTTCGTTTTATGGAAAAATTAAAATTAAAATTAAAAAGGAGCCATTTTCTAATTTTTCTACTTTCAATATTAAATCAAAAAACGAATGATACACGGATTCACCAGGGGCCCGTTCCTCGTACATCGCTTATTACATCCGAGATGATATCATCGCGCTAATCAGGATCTGGCTAATTCGGTTCTCGAACGCAGCTGTTGTTGATGATGGCTGGATTGGGTTATTTGAGATTCATGAGTTGGTTTAAAAGGGGCTATGTATCGAGACTCGAAACCACGATCAGCAATGCAGCGATTGGCTGGCGGCAAGACAGCAACGTGATGACATCATGTAATTAAAAAAGACACCTGACGACACCTGACAACTTGACAAATTTTTGGACTTTTATAAGGAAACAGCCAAGCAAACAAAACAACATAAATGTTATAATAGATCAATGAAATGTGCACTGTTTTTATTTTATTTACATTTTTTACATGATTCTCAATTATTTATATTCACGATTTCTAATATGTGTACAGGCTTTACATTTTTATTTCAATGTAGTAATTAGCAATTCATTTAATTTTATATTTGAACAGATTTGTTACGTGACAGCATTATTTTAAGGTTCTTAAGGGTCAAGATCATGTTATCTGCATCTCCTGCACTCCATCACTCAAATTAATGCACGACTCTACATTATCTGTATAGCATGTGTGTAAGACTCAAATACAATTATGAAGTAATAATTTTATGACGAATAAATCTTTCAGTGAGTAAAACTGTCTGTAGTATTAAAGACTACACAACATTATTATATTATCTTTTAAATACATTTTTAAATTATTATTATTTTTAAATTATTGTCCCTGGATTAGTAGGGTACTCTTGTAATAAAGTCACAGTGGTAGAGGACAGATTTTAAGTATCAATTCTGCTTTAAAAGATGCAATCTAATCCTGTTTACATGAAATAAGCCTGCTCCCAAGCAGGTTTAGGTTTATGGACCTGTTGCTATGACTGCAACTCCAGGATGAGCTTCGAAGAACCAAACAATCCAAGATCACGCCAAATCATCCACAATCAAATCCAGCTACAGTGGGGCAAAAAAGTATTTAGTCAGCCACCAATTGTGCAAGTTCTCCTACTTAAAAAGATGAGAGAGGCCTGTAATTTTCATCATAGGTATACCTCAACTATGAGAGACAAAATGAGAAAAAAAATCCAGAAAATCACATTGTAGGATTTTTAAAGAATTAATTGGTAAATTCCTCGGTAAAATAAGTATTTGGTCACCTACAAACAAGCAAGATTTCTGGCTCTCACAGACCTGTAACTTCTTCTTTAAGAGGCTCCTCTGTCCTCCACTCGTTACCTGTATTAATGGCATCTGTTTGAACTCGTTATCAGTATAAAAGACACCTGTCCACAACCTCAAACAGTCACACTCCAAACTCCACCGTGGCCAAGACCAAAGAGCTGTCAAAGGACACCAGAAACAAAATTGTAGACCTGCACCAGGCTGGGAAGACTGAATCTGCAATAGGTAAGCAGCTTGGTGTGAAGAAATCAACTGTGGAAGCAATTATTAGAAAATGGAAGACATACAAGACCACTGATAATCTCCCTCGATCTGGGGCTCCACGCAAGATCTCACCCCGTGGGGTCGTGGGGTCAACAAGAACTGTGAGCAAAAATCCCAGAACCACACGGGGGGACCTAGTGAATGACCTGCAGAGAGCTGGGACGCTGGGACCAAAGGCTACCATCAGTAACACACTGCGCCGCCAGGGACTCAAATCCTGCAGTGCCAGACGTGTCCCCCTGCTTAAGCCAGTACATGTCCAGGCCCGTCTGAACTTTGCTAGAGAGCATTTGGATGATCCAGAAGAGGATTGGGAGAATGTCATATGGTCAGATGAAACCAAAATAGAACTTTTTGGTAAAAACTCAACTTGACCAGAAGAGGATTGGGAGAATGTCATATGGTCAGATGAAACCAAAATAGAACTTTTTGGTAAAAACTCAACTTGAGGAGAAAGAATGCTGAGTTGCATCCAAAGAACACCATACCTACTGTGAAGCATGGGGGTGGAAACATCATGCTTTGGGGCTGTTTTTCTGCAAAGGGACCAGACGACTGATCCGTGTAAACGAAAGAATGAATGGGGCCATATATCGTGAGATTTTGAGTGAAAACCTCCTTCCATCAGCAAGGGCACTGAAGATGAAACGTGGCTGGGTCTTTCAGCATGACAATGATCCCAAACACACCGCCCGGGCAACGAAGGAGTGGCTTCGTAAGAAGCATTTCAAGGTCCTGGAGTGGCCTAGCCAGTCTCCAGATCTCAACCCCATAGAAAATCTTTGGAGGGAGTTGAAAATCCGTGTTGCCCAGCGACAGCCCCAAAACATTACTGCTCTAGAGGAGATCTGCATGGAGGAATGGGCCAAAATACCAGCAACAGTGTGTGAAAACCTTGTGAAGACTTACAGAAAACGTTTGACCTCTGTCATTGCCAACAAAGGGTATATAACAAAGTATTGAGATGAAATTTTGTAATTGACCAAATACTTATTTTCCACCATAATTTGCAAATAAATTCTTTAAAAATCCTACAATGTGATTTTCTGGATTTTTTTTTTCTCATTTTGTCTCTCATTGTTGAGGTATGCCTATGATGAAAATTACAGGCCTCTCTCATCTTTTTAAGTGGGAGAACTTGCACAATTGGTGGCTGACCAAATACTTTTTTTCCCCACTGTAACTGAGTTAGCGACGTACCAAGAACGGGCCCCAGACCTGGTCGGTTCATGTCCGATTCAAAATGCAAGAATGAGCGAGTTTGATTTAATAACACCCGCGTTAATGAAACCAAACCAACAAAAACTAAATAATAAGCACTATCACTTTATTTGTTTGATGCCACCTGTCAACTGTAACTGCTGCAGCATGACGTAAATTAATCGCAGAATCTTTTTTTCCCAATTCTTTGATTCAAGCTGTTCTAAAGAACCGACTTGCGAAAATGATTCGGGCTTGATGCAAACGAACTCCGTGATCTTTCAAGCTGAACTGTTTCGAGACACTTTTGACATTTCACACACTGCCAAAAGCAGGAGCCACTGCGTGTTGACGTCACAACATCCGTCTCAGCATGTTGCAGGGCGCAATTAATTTAAAAAGTAAACACTTGCAGCAGCGTTTTGTAAGGGCGTGAGCATTTCTTTAACAGAGGCAGTCTTGTAGCAGCGACCATGATGTGGAGGAGGCGTGCCTGCGGTCACGTCCCTAGTCTACACGGCATGAGTGCTGTATTAAGTAAAATCTGTACAGAACACAGTGTTTGCATCGCTTCTTTAAGTACTACATTTTCATTCTTTATAAATATGCACTAGCCATGTCCTATCCACCTTTTTCTTGTCGTAAAAATGGGCGCGGCCATTTGGAAAATATATGGGTATGGCTTCCGGTTTCATCTGCGTCCACTCAGTCCAGCTATTTTTAGCTGAACAAAACAGTTCGTTTTGCTGCTTGATATTGAAAGTTGGTGTGTCTTATCATATTATTTTAATGTATTATCTGAAATTATGAACACACTGGTTTGTAGTGCAAACAGTTTTACCGTTTACTGCACATTGTTATTCTCCTCATTATTTACCTATAGCGGTTAATGAACCGGAAGTCTCACCCATAGGCTTACTTCCGCGTTGAAGAAAAAGGTGGATTGATTGCAATGCAGTTGCTGTGTTGTGTAACAGTCCATAGTATATGTGTGTTCTATAAGTCACAAGAACACATCAATAGGGTTGATGTGATGTAAACATTGTACTGGATGGCAAAGTCAGGGTTGTTATGGTTCAGGGTTTATGAAACAGTGTATTTCTGAATATAATCTTCAAAATGTTTTTTTATTATTATCACAAGTTGATCGTCACTTGTCTCGTCCATGATCTCTTAGATTGGCAGGCTGGTCATTGGTCAGAATGGGATTATGTCAACACCTGCTGTTTCCTGTGTGATCCGAAAAATCAAAGCCATCGGGGGGATCATCCTGACAGCCAGTCACAATCCTGGCGGCCCCAATGGAGACTTTGGCATAAAGTTCAACATATCTAGTGGAGGTTAGAGATGCATGCATGAATTGGTAATTAGTGATGAAGTATTAAAGACTGTATTGAACTGGAATTCAGTTTGTCTGATTTGTCTTTCCCAGGTCCTGCACCAGAGGGCATCACAGACAAAATCTTTCAGATCAGCAAGAGCCTCCAGGAATATCACATCTGCCCTGAGCTCAAGGTGGACCTCTCAATCATTGGCAAGCAGACCTTTGAGGTTGACACGTTCAAGCCCTTTACTGGTACCAATTTGGAGTTTTACTATTTGCTATATACTGTATATCAGTTATATAAAATCATTTTTCAGTTCATATTTGATTAATGTGGCTACAGTATGGTTTACAGTCTTGTATCTTTTGCAGTTGAAATTGTGGACTCAGTGGAATCCTATGCAGAGATGCTAAGAGATATCTTTGATTTTGCTGCTCTGAAAGCGTTGCTCTCAGGACCCAACCATATCAATGTACGGCTCGATGCAATGCATGGAGGTATGGATTTTATTCCCCCAAAAACATACATAAGTCCTCTGGAACTACATAGTTACATAAACGGTATATATATGAACCAACTGAAGACTACCTCGTTCTGTGTTCTTCACACTAGTGGTGGGTCCTTATGTAAAGAAGATTGTATGTGAAGAACTTGGTTCACCTGCTAACTCTGCTGTTAACTGTGTCCCCTCTGAGGACTTTGGGGGACACCATCCTGACCCTAACTTAACATATGCTGCTGACCTGGTCAACACTATGAAGGGAGGTGAATATGACTTGGGAGCAGCATTTGATGGTGATGGTGTAAGTCTAAAAGTTTATATCTGAAGTTTATAACCACATACTGCTGTTCAAAAGTTTGGGGTTACTCAGATTTGTTTTTTTTTTTTAAAGAATTCTCTTCTGCTCACCAAGACTTCATTTATTATAGTATTGTGAAATATTATACTAATTTAATCTTAATATCTTTTAAAAAATATATTTTTTTCCTGTGATGGCAAAGTTGAATATTCATTAGCCATTACTTCAGTCTTCAGTGTCACATGATCCTTCAGAAATCATTCAAATATGCTGATTTGATGATCAATAATTCATTCTTATTGTTATCAATGACAGTGATAATAAGAATTATTTTAAAAAACAGTTGTTCTGCTTAATATTTATGTAAAAACCGTATGTGTATATATATATATATATATATATATAAATCTTTTTTTTTTCAGGATTCTTTGATGAATAGAAAGTTCAAAAGAACAGTGTTTATTTGAAATGTAAATCTAACATTATAACATTAGCATTATGTAACATTATAAATGTTGATCAATGTAATGCATCCTTGGTGAATAAAAGTATTAAAAAACTGCTCCCAAACATTTCAGTAGTAGTTGTGCTTTTAATTATGCAATTAAAATCAACCAGAAATTATTCTCAAGTAAAACCTCATCATATTTCCCTTCTTGCTGTTCTCTTTGCAGGATCGTAACATGGTTCTGGGTAAGCATGGTTTCTTTGTAAACCCGTCAGACTCTGTGGCAGTCATCGGTGCGAACATTACATCCATCCCTTATTTCCAGAAGACTGGTGTGAAGGGTCTGGCTCGCAGTATGCCCACAAGTGGGGCTTTGGACAAGTATAATCATCTAAGCTCACTTATATTTTGTGATTAAGCCATATATTTAACCACCTCAATAAGTGTGTACTACACACACCATAGTATTTCATAAACTTTAGAGCAATATATTGTTTGTTTTTGCCATACAGTGTTGCCAAAGCTTTGAAGATGCCGCTTTATGAGACTCCCACAGGCTGGAAATTCTTTGGAAACTTGATGGATGCTGGCAAGTTATCCCTCTGTGGTGAAGAAAGCTTTGGTACTGGTGAGTAGCTATCAAACTCCCTTTAACTCACTATTATCCTGCTTAGAAGGTTTGATGGTCAGAAGCTTTTATTTTGAAGTATTTAAGTTGGTGGGTAAATATTTTTAAAAATCTATATATTAAATAAATATATATACACATGCCTAGTGACTACAACGTTTGATAAAGATGATGATTATTTTGAGGAAGTACACTGTATATAAAAAAATTTTTTAAAAGTGATGTCATGCAGGGACTTTTACTGCTTTTCACCGTAAATTGTATGATAATTCATCATTTTTGCTGCAAAACCATAAATTTGACAGTATTTTTCAAAGTAAAATGACAAATAATGTGATGTTAAACCGTTTACATTTTCTCACAATGTATGGTAAGGTTACTTAGAGTTAATCATGTTTTACTGTAGCCTTTGTACATAATATCTGTATTTTACAGTGTACCTTTTTTACAGTGTATATTAATGTATGTCCTAAAACCATATGATAGCGTTCTACTGAGGTCTACTTATGTTTGTTTTTTTTGCACCAAATACGCAGTTATACATTTAAGTTCACAAAGTTCTAAATTTGTTTTTCACGACCACTTATATTATGTTTTCAAAGTAAGTCAACCTCTTTCCTCTCAAAAGAAAGCTTGATTTGTCTTGATACAACCTTTTAAAGTCCTGTTTTTTTGGTAGGTTCTGATCACATCCGGGAGAAAGATGGTCTGTGGGCAGTTCTCGCATGGCTCTCAATCCTGGCCACTCGCAAGCAGAGCGTAGAGGATATCATGAAAGACCATTGGCAGAAGTTTGGACGGAACTTCTTCACGAGGTAACCATGATAAAGTGACATGCTGATCTCTATAGCTTGACTGCTGGTAGACTTGTGGAAGACACCAAACTTTGTCCCAAATCTCTATTTCAGGTATGACTATGAAGAGGTGGACTCTGATGCTGCGAATAAGATGATTGATCACTTACAGACAACTATGTCTGATAAAGCCTTTCTAGGGCAGAAGTTCTCCTCAGGAGATAAAACATATCAAGTGGAGAAGGCTGATAACTTTGAGTACACAGACCCTGTCGATGGCAGTGTTTCAAAAGGACAGGTGAGTCAGGTGTACACAAGACTGATAATAATAATATGAAGGTGTGATTAATGAGATTGGGAAACATAAATGATTAGTGCTTATATGGTCAGTCCTTTGCATAATTAGTTTTTTAATGAGCTCTCCTGTAGATTTCAGGTCACTTTAATGTTCTGATGTGCATTTGTTCATGTATATGATTAGAATTAGAATTTTAAACAGTCAGTCATAAAGCCCACTGTTATTATGTAGAAATCAGCTGTTTCTTCGCATATAATAATTTTCTATAATATTTATTATTTGGTTACTAAAAATACATTGTCATAATATTGTGAAGTATTATCACTTATCAAAAGAGCATTTTTTTAATTTAATTTATTCCTGTGAGGCAAAGCTGAATTTTCGGGAGATGTTACTCCAGTCTTCAGTGTCACATGATCATTCTAATATGTGATTCTTATTATAATCAACATTTTTTTATTCTCTTTCATTCACTTTTTTGAATAGTCAGTCATTAATTTCACTACCATTATTTAGAAAACCACTCTTTCTACTCGTATAGTGAAATATTTTATATATTTACATTTATTTTGTCCTTTTTTATGACTGCTGATTGTCTGTTTGCACATCAAATACTGAAATGACATTGATATGTAGATATTCGTTAATATGATTTCTCTGATGAAATTACTGATGATCTGCATTACTGTTGAAAGAATGGCCTCATCATGACCTTTATTGTGTTTGAAATATCTCATGAAAATACCATCCAAAAGAACAGTCTTGGAAACGTTTAATCTAAACACCTTTCTCAATTTCATAGAAATTTGTGCATGCTTTCCAAAACATAGTATGTTGGCCATCATCCCTGTTTCCTGTCTTCATGCTTTTTTAGGGTTTGAGGATCATCTTCTCTGATGGCTCACGTATTATCTTCCGTCTCAGCGGGACAGGCAGTGCCGGGGCAACCATCAGGCTTTACATTGACAGCTATGAGAAAGACCCCCAGAAAATTTATCAGGACCCACAGGTAAACTTGGTCAAAAGTTACCCTTTTTTTCATAAAATATTTGTTCTCCCACTACATATACTTTTACAAAAAAATATATATTTATTTATTCATTCATTCATTCTTTCTTTTTAAATGTATGCATTTATTTTTATTATTATATTTAAAAAAAAAAATCTGTTGTAGCTGTAGCAGTAATAAATTTTGACATGCTCATCCCTGCACATGTGGTTAAAGATCGGATTCACTCAATTTGATCTGCTCAAACTGGATCTGTCTTAAAGTATCAACCTCAGACACGCTTAGAATTGAGCTGAGATGGCTTTTTCATCTTGAGTTTTGAGGTTTGAGTTACTGTAGAAGAAAAGGATTCTCATTTTTAATACAAAACAGTCAATTTGGACCATCCGTTTTCATTTATTCTAAATCAAAGTACCCATTGTGTTTCTCTCATTTTGCGGTTCCCTAATAGTTCACTTGTAACATTTCTATCCTCTTTAACATTATTAACTTTGTCTCTCGACTATTGTGAACAGGTCATGCTGGCTCCTCTGGTGGACATTGCCTTGAGGATCTCTCAGCTTCAGGAAAAGACAGGCCGCACCACTCCAACTGTGATCACATAATTACCCCATATAGAGGCCATATTCACCTGATCCAGCCCAGAGTAGCTCTCACTGTATGCAGCAATGCCTTACTGTATCATTATTGCCATCAGTTTCATACCCCAGTCATTATGTCTTCAGTGTGCCCTCAAGAAAGTGTCACATTTTTAGTGTTCCACATGCACAATCAAATATCTATATCCATTATAAATAGAGTATGAAATGAAGTCTATAAAATGAATGGCTTGTTGTGATTTGTTCTTGAGGAAGTCATGCTTTTTTCATGAACTTTCATTTGTCATAAGGACTAAAGCACTTAACTTTCCTCTGTGTCTGCTAGATCTATCATATTTAGATTCTAAAAACAACAGCTATGTTTTATTCATATACACAGTTTGTCTTTCATTTTAGGCTGAAAGTAGTAACTACAGTGTGTTATTAGTGGATAAAGATTTCTAAAGGCAGGAAACCTGCATAAAATATATTCTGCCTTTAAATTAGCACTACAAATAGCATAAGTATCTTTCAATGGGAGTTGACACTTAAAAGCTCAGATTACCATAATTTTCATGTTAAATAATTTTTGAAGTGTTTTCTGTATAACTTTATTCTGGGTGATGGCATCAAACTAAAGGCTATAACAGAGAATTGTTACTGGTTTGGCTGCTGCAAAAATTCATACAGATTTAAAATTTAAATATATTTTGACTTAATGTGTTGCCTCTTGGATTTTTATAAACTATTTTATGAATTATACATGCTAAATAAGACATTAGATGTAAGTTTGTTCACAATGGTCTACCGTCACAATATATGCCTACCAAAACAATATGAGTATAGAAATTAAAATCTGGGACCCCCCCAATATGAGTTTCTTTCTTCTAATGAGCACAGAAGAAGGTATTTTGAAGAATGCTTGTAACCAGACAGTTGACGGTAACCATTGACTTCTATAGTATGGAAGAAAAAAAAAGTCTGGCTACCCTCAACTGTTTGGTTACCAACATTCTTCATAATATCTTTATTTGTAATATCTTTATAATGATGACAGAATTTTTTTGGGGTGAACTATCCCTTTAAAATAAAAAAAAATGACGACATGAATAAATCTTTAAGATTCTGCCCTATTTCTAGGTCACTAATCAAACAATCAAGTTTGTGACACTGAGCATGTTAAATCAGTTAAAGAGGTCAGAATAATGGTCAGATTTTCTTGCATCCATTGAAGCACACAATTACCTTTGGAATATTTATGAAATCATACATATTGTATCTGTATATAATTTATTATTCAAAATATTTTCAAAATTTAAAAAATATATATTTTCATTAGTGGTCTCAAATGTATGAACCCAATGTATATATATATTGCCTTCTTGAACTGAACACCCAGTCAGTCTATTTGGTTTGAAATTTCCTTCAATTTAGTTAATATGGGACATGGAAAATCAAGTGCACATACTTGAGAACAGAAACCTCTTTATTTTGAAAAAAATACATAGGCCTATTTTTTTTTCTTTTTTTTTTAAATGTAGCAGTCTATTTGAAACCTGCATACACACATACCCATATGATCAAAACATTTCTTCAGTCTTTGTCAGAAATGACCTCAACTTTATTACAACCCATTTATTACTACCTGTCAGGACACCCATCAAACACCTGCTTTCAAATAGTTTCCCGCTTGTGCTCTGGATGAATAAATGGGTGGGACATTTTTTCAGAACAGGTTTGCACATTGTAGAAGCCCCCCTATGTTGACATAGCAAGATACAAAGAACGTCCTGCCCAGAAAGTAATGGTTTGCTGGTTTTATTTTCATTGGATGTCGTTACATGAGGTAATGGCAGTAACAGTGTGTATTTAGCTGTCAGGTTATTATATTTTGAAGTTCTCTTAATCTCTTTATATTTCTACCTCAGCATCTTTATTTAATCTAGAGGTTTAAAGAGATCTAAAGCCTTTAGAAAAGGTCACTCACGCAAATGATTTTAGACATCTATATATAAAGACTACTAAAGAGATTTTGTCAAATAAAATTATTGCAACCAGGCCAAATACCTTTTATGCTCCATATATGTTATTATTATGTAGAATTGTTTAAGTATTTCGGAAATCTTAAAAGTTATTTTACCCCTTTCAACATCTGCTTTGCTTTTTATCTTTCCATTTTAAATTTTATAACATTAAAGACACTTTAAAGCATACTTGAACATAACTGTACTTCACATTTTTAGAGATATGGAGCTAGTACATGATCAAAGGTGCGTTTTTAAAATAAATCTCTAATTCTCACCAAGGCTGCATTTATTTGATTAAAAATACAGTGATATTATGAAATATCACTACAACTTAAAAATGCTAACTATTTTTGATTTTAATATTTAATATATTTTATAATGTAATTTATAATGATGGCAAAGCTGAATATTTAGCAGCCACTACTCCAGCCTTCACATTATCATTCAGAAATCATAATGTCTTCATACATATATGTATACATGATGTGTGTGTGTGTGTGTGTGTGTGTGTGTGTGTGTGTGTGTGTGTGTGTGTGTGTGTGTGTGTGTACACAGCATTTACCTCATGTAACAGTTTAGTTTGCATCAAGTCTGGAGTAGCATATTTCCATAGCTTGTTTTCCAACAACTGAAAGAATCTATTTGTTTTTCTAAGTATACACAGTTCCCCATGCACAGTTTACTCAATGAAAATAAACCTACATCAAGCTTTCATTCCAGTTATTTACTGGACGATGCATGACAGATTAACCCAAGGAGCCCTAAATATTCCAAAATATTAGCTCACACAGTGTGGCATGTTGGTCTTTTCTGCATTATTTTCCCCTCTGTTATCCGGAGGGTGCTATGCTATGATATCAATTACCATAGGATCTAATAACACAGAAGACAGAGAGAGATGACCTATTGACCTATTAAAGGGATAGTTCACCCAAAAATGAAAATTTGATGTTTATCTGCTTGTACCCCCAGGGCATCCAAGATGTAGGTGACATTATTTCTTCAGTAGAACACATATGATGATTTTTAAGTCCAACCGTTGCAGTCTATCAGTCGTATAATGCATGGCAATTGTAACAAAATCTATGAGAGTAAAAAAAACATGCACAGACAACTCCAAATTAAACCCTGCGGCTCGTGACGACACATTGATGTCCTAAGACACGAAACAATCAATTTGTGCCAGAAACCGAACGGTATTTATATCATATTTTACCTCTAATTCCGTAATACGCCACTATGTCCAACTGTCTTTGGGCGCGTGCACGGCATCCGGTGCGTGAGGTGTGTAAGCGCTCTGGCGTAGTTTACGTTAAAGGGTGTGTTGATATCCAGCTGAAGAGCAATCAACCATAACTTCAGGCGAGCAGGCTCAGAAGTTGGGAATACGTGGAAAGTCACCACTCCCGAATGAGTTTGCGCGAGAGAACGTAATCTTTTAGTTTTAAGTCGGTTTGAACAATCCGAATAAGCGCAACTAAGTACCATTTTGATTAGCCGTCGTACCTACAATGTTTGCGCACTGTGTAAACAATGAGTGACGTATGCGCGCGAGAGATCACTTCCGGCACTTGCGTAAACTACGCCAGAGTCAGTTGGACACAGTGGTGTATTAGAGGTAAAAAAATGATATAAATACTGTTCGGTTTCTGGCACAAACTGATCGTTTCGTGTCTTAGGACATCAATGTGTCGTCACGAGCCGCAGGGTTTAATTTGGATTTGTCTGTGCATGTTTTTTTTACTCTCATAGATTTTGTTACCATTGCCATGCATTATACGACTGATAGACTGAAACGGTTGGACTTAAAAAATCATCATATGTGTTCTACTAAAGAAACAAAGTCACCTACATCTTGGATGCCCCGGGGGTAAGCAGATAAACATCAAATTTTCATTTTTGGGTGAACTATCCCTTTAACAACAACAGTGTATTGCTCCATTTTGTTTATGTTATTGGGCCCAGGTTAAAGCCTTATGGAATGTGCTGAGATGCAATCATTGTCAGCAGGTCATGTGGGCATAGATCAGCATGATCGAGTCTGAGCAATAATTCCAAAAGCCAGGCAAAATAAATGCAGCAACAGGGTCATGCTGGCACTCTTTGCATCTTTCTTTTTCCTTTTTGAACCCACCACCCCACCTCTTCCTGAAGCATACACACACATACACATATGTTTGAATAACATCTATGTCACTTGCTGTCTAATTCTTGCTGACCCTACTTCCATATGATCAAACATGACCCCTTGTACCAAATACAACTGCTATCAGAGGCGGAAAGACTGGAAAACTTTAATGAGAGACCACCCATCCACCCAAAGACTTCAAATAAGTCCTCTCTATGTGCCCCATCGCTATCATACTAAATGGGTTTTGTGAATATCACCTTTCCTTGCTGCTCAGTTTGCCTTAGCCTGTTAATAGCACAAATGTAGATGTCACTAGATGTTAGTATGTACATTGATTTTTTTTGTCATTCTTGGACTCTAATCAAGGATTAGTTTCAATGGGCTTATTTTGATCTAAATGTAAATGATCTAATAGACGTCATTTACAGATCTTCATGAGAATGAGGTCACGGTCGCAGCACATATTGAACTCTACTCAAAAATGTCTCACCAGACACATATCATCAGTTACCAGAAATTATGTCACCGACAATGCCCTTATTTGGGTAGAACAAATGCATGACAATACGTGCATCATCTTTTTGAAAGTCTATGTCTTTATTATTAGACTAAAGATGCCTGATGTTTAAAAGTGTTGACAAAAATGAAAAAGAATAGAGGTGCTATTCACGTGCTATTCAATGATTTTTGAAAAACTTGTATACCATTTTCAAGAAGTTTCAAATAGATGACTTTACAAATTGTCATCTGGTACAACCAAGTTAATATAGGCCTTACACCATATTTTTTCCCTGCATGTTGTTCATACTATGACTTTAATTTGACGGGTAACGTTTTTCAGATATTACTGTAATAAGCAGTGAATCAGTTTTATAATATTTTTGCATTATGTATTTTTTCTACAAATTAACAATAAAAGAGTATTACACCAAAATCATAACAATTGTGTGAAACTATTGTATTGAAAACATTTAAAACTATTTAAAATGATGTTTTACATTTTACATCATCAGGACAGTTGTATCACCCTGATACTGTTGGCTCTTAAAATATATCACAATTAATTTAAATTCAGAAATGAATGGTCATCATCATAGATGGAATGTTTAAGCCACCGTATGTATGAATTAGCCATTTTTTTATCTAATATTTTTTAAATAGATAATAGGACAAAAATATAAGTATCATGTAACCCTATAAGAAAAAAATATAAAAAAACACAAGTAACTTCAATTCAGTTTTTGGATAGTAGGAAAGCTCAGTAGTAGCTTCTCATTCGTAATTCAAGAGGTTTTATTCCCATTAGCTACAAACCCTAGTAACTCCAGAGATTACTCCATTTAAGGTTCACAACAGAAGGTCCATTCTGAATAGATCTGCTGTGTGTGGAGAACAGCCAAGGGGATGGACCTTCAAAGTGGCCCGCATAACCCTCAATCCCCCTGCTCATTACAATTAGATGAGTTTCGCTGTGCATGGTTGCAATTTTAATAATCTTATTTTACTTTGGGAAAATAAAACAGATAGACATCGGAAAGAAAAACAGCCCCATGTCACAAATATTTCAACTGCTTTGCTGCTCAGCAGATAATGGTTTCCAAATGTTTAATATTAGATGCAATCACACTGAAGAAAAGGTACAGCTTTTCTTTGAAAACTGAGACGCTTGACAGAAGAGAGGGGAAAAAAGTTATAAATCTTAGCTTGGACAAAATAATCCTGTTGCTTTATGAATCTTCACAGCTTTTCTACGCAATTGCATGCTCACAGTAATGTGTTCGATTTCTCAAAATTTGCTTCCATTCCTTCATAATTCATTCCATCAAAAAGCTCTTATGAAAGCAGCAGGGACAGCCCTCCCTCCTCCATCCCCACCAGTCAGCATCCCAGCATGTGAGCTCATATTAGAGTCTGCAGGAGTGCGCCTTTAACTGGGCTTTGATCGCAGCCTGCCGTTTGTGTGTGTCAGAGAGCTGACGTCACTGGAGGAAATGAGGGATGAACTCTGGGTCTGGAGAGCCAACCCGGCCCATCACTTCAAAAGAGGAATGTCATACTCTTCTCGTCCTCCACTGATATAACATAAATGAACAGAAACAGGTCAGGATGCAAAACCCCTGGCTTATAAAATTGCTACCATTCTCTGTCTGGTCTTCATAGACCTGAAACAGCAGCATGTTGGGTCTGGATATTAGAAAGAAAGGGCATTCAGTCAACAGTGATCAACTGACAGTTATGGACATTAAAAAGTAAAAGGATTTAAAAGTAAAAGTCAATTATTAAACATTTATTAAAATGATTAATATAAAACAAAATAGTCCTATTCCTATTAATATTTGTTAGTAATTAATTCCAATTTACTTTCATTAAAAATGTATATCTTTTTTGTCTATTTACAACATTATAAAATATAAGAGTGCAGCTCCTTTGTTGAAATTTGTATTTTTAGAATTACCGTATCCTGTGGCCTTATTTATTTATTATTTATTAATTATCATTATTCTTCATTTTTAGGGATTGTTTTCAAATACAGTAACTGTCTTTAATTGTTGTTGTCTGCTGCAACACAACTTAGCTAATGCAACACAATTCCTAAACATTGTAAAAATGGAAAGCAATTAATTTGTGTTGGGACTACAAACATAATTCCCAACATACTTTTCAAGGATTTTGAAATGAAATGCTGAAAAAAATTTTTTTTTTTTTTAGCAAGGCAGTAGTAAGTTATTTTCCAATGTTATCAAAGACTGTGATTCAGGGGGATTTCTTATGCTATCATTTTGGGGGTTCCCACTGTGACAAAGAATAGAGATGGTGTTTAGGCTGAATAGGCATTTTGGGACTAACAAAATTATGTGGGAAATTGAGTTACGTTCAAAAAATTGTTTGCAAATATTGCACTAGTGATTGATTTTCTTATATGTGTTTTCTGTAAAAAAAATTAAAATAAAAAAAGCCCATTTCCACACATTTAAGCCCAATACTCCACACCAGTCCTGTATTGAAACAGCAGGTGGCGCCAAACACACCGTTAAGCAGCACATGTCCTCAGACTTAATGGGAGCTTCTTGAGAGGACTGAAGAAAGTCAAACTCCAAACAAGAGCGAGAGAAGGATAGAGCATAGCAGAGGACCATCCGCCTACAACATTACACCTCTGCGGACACCCGAGGCTTAGTGAAGTCTAGAAGAGCTCTGCATTCTCCAGCTACAACACTGACCTGTGAGAAGAACTTGCGGTGGATGTAAGAGCGCTCAGAGGCAGCAGAAATGAGCAGAGGAACAGTGAAAGAGCCGCACGGATGCCAGCGCAACTTCACACTGATCATCGTGCTGCTCGTAGTCATCTGCGGTAGGCGATCGAAGTCATGCATTTACAATACTGTGTTCATATTCGACTTACAGAATTATCTTTATTTAAATTGAGCCTCATCTGTCTAGTTCACATTAAGTACTGAGCAGTCGAAAATGTTTCTGTTATTATTAGAAATTATTTGAGGAAACAGTGTCTCAGATTACAGTGCAGTGCCCACGTTACATTACAAATGTACAATATTCAATATAAGTAAATGAAATAGTGTTTATTTTTGTTTTTGTAGCCTATATGGGCTGTAATATGTACACTGTTATTTAAAGTGACATTTTGTTGATATTTAAACGTTATTCATGTCATGTCATTTTACTCAAACTTCATGTTGAACAACTAGTTAGAGGTGTCATTTCATTCAGTCGTTTTTTTAGTTTACCTGACTCATGTTTTTGTGTCATTGGAATGACAATAGAGCTCTTAAAGTGCACTGATTGAGAGAGTAACAGTATACAGTGCAGTGCCCACGTTACATTACAAATGTACAATATTCAATAATGAAATGGTGTTTATTTTTGTTTTTGTAGCCTATATGGGCTGTAATATGTACACTGTTATTTAAAGTGACATTTTGTTGATATTTAAACGTTATTCATGTCATGTCATTTTACTCAAACTTCATGTTGAACAACTAGTTAGAGGTGTCATTTCATTCAGTCGTTTTTTTAGTTTACCTGACTCATGTTTTTGTGTCATTGGAATGACAATAGAGCTCTTAAAGTGCACTGATTGAGAGAGTAACAGTCTTAAGTTCTCAGCTGGAGTCTCTTTGTATGGTCTGAGCTGCTTCATTTGCCTTAGAATAGCGCTTTGACATAAGATAGCATCCAATTATACTGAGCAAAGGGCTTAAAAAGGTACATTAACTTCTATGAGCTTTTCATTATTTCCTAGTTTACAAGGATGAGACATCAGTTTAAATACCTAAGACTGACTTGAATGTAACCGTACACTTTTGAGCAACTCTATATTTTTGAGTGTGTATTTTACATGAGTGGATCTTACTATTATTGATTACTGCAATGGTTAAAACAATAACTGTATGTAAGTACAGGAAGCTTTGCAAAATAATTATAAAGTACATGAAGTTCATAATTATCAGAGTACCCATATATACACTGCAACATGGACACATTAAAATAAACGGCTTTAGTTCCAGGTCATATTATAATAATAACAAATTGTTATAGTAATGACCATACAGATAGATGTACAAAGGCAGTATTTCATATTTAAATTTGAGGCTCAGTGACGTGCATTATTTGATCAGTTTACTATCATTGCATTGATAATACAGAGATATTTGAGATATTCTGCCCATGATTAATCCAAGGGGGGGAAAAGTATATATATATATATATATATATATATACAGTATATATTATTATTATTATTATTATTAAATTCATGTTCATGTCCACTTCATATATACCACTTCTGGAGGTAATTCTGATAACTGGTGTGTGTTAACATTTGAAGACATTTCTATTTTTAAATTTACATTTATTTAACTAACAGTTAAACTTAGTTTACAAATGTAGCTTGTATTAAGCGCTCATCAGATTTCAACCTAAGCATGAATTACTTCAACTAAAAATATTTCAGTTGAATTGTCAGATTAAGTTACATTATACTACAGTATATAGCCATGTTTGACCAATTTTACTGACAAAGCAACAACCTGCTAGCAAATCAAGTAATATATCATTGATATTATGACTTCAATGTTATAGAGTGTCTGTAGTCCATGACATGCGAAGTTTTCTGCATTGAGTTGTCAGAGGGAAATTCTAACAATTGCTCCTCATTTATAACTTAAAGCACTGACTGAGACCATTGGTGCTGTGGATTGAATAGATTTCTTTTCAATTTCCCGCTTTGTGCCGGTATGTCTGCACTTTAGGATGGGAGACATGAACCCCATTTTATGTTTTGGCTTAGAGTTAGTTTGACCTTTTAGCTGATGGATGAGTTTTTTGTCAATATGTGGCTTACTTCACCTTGTCTTTATAAATGCAATAGAGTTTTCCCATCTGTTCTAGATAGTATCCGTGGATATTTTGTCACAAAATTTAAACCTTTTCAGATGGAGTTTTATAGACACTGCACTACATATATCTGGCTGTGTCATATTTTTGAGAGTGGTTGGCAAAATGGAAACAGACGGCTTCCGTGATCCAGTCTTTGGTTTTAATAATAGTTGGTAGATTATAAATCACTGGGGTGGAACTCTATCAGTGCATTATACTGCCAGACTGGATGTTGACACTAAAGCCACTTTGCCTCCAAGAAAAGCCTACGAGAGAGGATTTGACTCGTCGTAGTAAAACTCATTGGTTTAATCTGGTCTTCAAGTGTACAGTAGTTACTTAAGCTTCAAAGCTCCCGTCTTTAAAAAAAACATTCATAGATGTTGAAGGAATGCCCATCCAACCACACGCTCCAACTTTATGAAACCCACGCAACTCTTGTGAACTGTTCGCTTTTTGTTAGTATGACTTTATAAATCTCAATTTAATGTGAGATGCTTGTGTGTATTATATCACAAGTTGTATTTTTTCCTCTGCTCTTTCTGCAGAGTTATAAATCTTTAAATCTGAGGTGTCAAACACAAGAAATGACTGTGCATTTTATCTTTTATCACTAAATTTAGAATTTTGGCTGGATTAAAAAACTTGGCTTGTGTTGTTTATTAAACAGAATGTGGGGAGAATTATATAGCCTAGCAGCAGTTTTAAAGGGGTCATATGATGCTGCTAAAAAGAACAGTATTTTGTGCATTTGGTGTAATGAAATGTGTTTATGTGGTTTAAGGTTAAAAAAACACATTATTTTCCACATACTGTACATTATTGTTTCTCCTCTATGCCCCGCCTTTCTGAAACGCGTCGATTTTTACAAAGCTCATCG
>NW_015505317.1:1357766-1398692 GCF_001515645.1 Sinocyclocheilus grahami | reverse complement strand
GGGGGAAAAGTATATATGTATATATATATATATATATATACAGTATATATTATTATTATTATTATTATTAAATTCATGTTCATGTCCACTTCATATATACCACTTCTGGAGGTAATTCTGATAACTGGTGTGTGTTAACATTTGAAGACATTTCTATTTTTAAATTTACATTTATTTAACTAACAGTTAAACTTAGTTTACAAATGTAGCTTGTATTAAGCGCTCATCAGATTTCAACCTAAGCATGAATTACTTCAACTAAAAATATTTCAGTTGAATTGTCAGATTAAGTTACATTATACTACAGTATATAGCCATGTTTGACCAATTTTACTGACAAAGCAACAACCTGCTAGCAAATCAAGTAATATATCATTGATACTATGACTTCAATGTTACAGAGTGTCTGTAGTCCATGACATGCGAAGTTTTCTGCATTGAGTTGTCAGAGGGAAATTCTAACAATTGCTCCTCATTTATAACTTAAAGCACTGACTGAGACCATTGGTGCTGTGGATTGAATAGATTTCTTTTCAATTTCCTGCTTTGTGCCGGTATGTCTGCACTTTAGGATGGGAGACATGAACCCCATTTTATGTTTTGGCTTAGAGTTAGTTTGACCTTTTAGCTGATGGATGAGTTTTTTGTCAATATGTGGCTTACTTCACCTTGTCTTTATAAATGCAATAGAGTTTTCCCATCTGTTCTAGATAGTATCCGTGGATATTTTGTCACAAAATTTAAACCTTTTCAGATGGAGTTTTATAGACACTGCACTACATATATCTGGCTGTGTCATATTTTTGAGAGTGGTTGGCAAAATGGAAACAGACGGCTTCCGTGATCCAGTCTTTGGTTTTAATAATAGTTGGTAGATTATAAATCACTGGGGTGGAACTCTATCAGTGCATTATACTGCCAGACTGGATGTTGACACTAAAGCCACTTTGCCTCCAAGAAAAGCCTACGAGAGAGGATTTGACTCGTCGTAGTAAAACTCATTGGTTTAATCTGGTCTTCAAGTGTACAGTAGTTACTTAAGCTTCAAAGCTCCCGTCTTTAAAAAAAACATTCATAGATGTTGAAGGAATGCCCATCCAACCACACGCTCCAACTTTATGAAACCCACGCAACTCTTGTGAACTGTTCGCTTTTTGTTAGTATGACTTTATAAATCTCAATTTAATGTGAGATGCTTGTGTGTATTATATCACAAGTTGTATTTTTTCCTCTGCTCTTTCTGCAGAGTTATAAATCTTTAAATCTGAGGTGTCAAACACAAGAAATGACTGTGCATTTTATCTTTTATCACTAAATTTAGAATTTTGGCTGGATTAAAAAACTTGGCTTGTGTTGTTTATTAAACAGAATGTGGGGAGAATTATATAGCCTAGCAGCAGTTTTAAAGGGGTCATATGATGCTGCTAAAAAGAACAGTATTTTGTGCATTTGGTGTAATGAAATGTGTTTATGTGGTTTAAGGTTAAAAAAACACATTATTTTCCACATACTGTACATTATTGTTTCTCCTCTATGCCCCGCCTTTCTGAAACGCGTCGATTTTTACAAAGCTCATCGGCCTGAAAAAGCAAGGTGTGCTGTGATTGGCCAGCTATCCAGTGCGTTGTGATTGGCCGAATACCTCAAGCGTGAAATGGAAATGTTAAGCCCCTTGCCATATTGTGATGATGCCCTGTCAGGCCGGAGCGATGATTCAAAAACATGAAAACCCATTATAGAGGCATTCGTTGCATCCAGTGGGGACATAATTATGGATTATAATGACTTATACTGTCTTTTTACGCATTGCGTTGCATCGTGCCGTGTAAACATGAAACCATGTCTGCATTTGTGAGCGGAGAAATGACAAACAACAAGCACTACTCTACACTGCCCAAAACTCGCATATGAATCGTCAGTGGCAAATTCTTTAAATTAAAACTTACTTACAGACTGTGAGTCAGAACAGCCGGCATTGTAGTCTACTCTCCCAGGATCAGGAAACAGTCCTCCATTAAATGCGCTGGACACATCTGAATATTTGGGTTAAACTCTTCTGGAACAGTGTTGTAAATACAACTTAACCACTGATTTCTAGTCGTGTCCATTTTTGGAAGGCCAAACAAAGTAGTTTTGCTTTCACAACAAAACAGCGTCACACACTGCGGCCTACAGTGAACAGAGGCCGGGGGATAAAGTGAGGAACGGCCGGAGGGCTTGAGTGAGCAGAGGCGCGGACTTGAGAACGGCGTGGCCGGCGATTTCGACGAAGGAGCGTCCGGAAGGACATGTGACGACTCCGGGCTGGACTCCGCTTCGTCCACGGTGAAAGCCGATCCGGTGATCCACAGCGCAAAGTTGTAGTATTTCCTCAGCGACCAGCACGGATCAGCTCCAGGCATGACGAAGCAGATATCGTCCTTTTTTGGAAGACCAAACAAAGTAGTTTCGCTTTTACAACGAAGCACACAGCGTCTTTACGACATGGCAGCGTAAACAACAAAACTACAGCGAGAATAAAAGTTACGCCTTCTTTCTTTGCGTGAACATTTGGGCGGCGTTATGCAAATCTTCCCAGATAGTGACGTAGGTATGTTGGGGCGTGTTAGAACGAGCCGTTTTAGGTAGGTGTGGTTGACTCTTAACTTTTATAAAGAATATCTCTTTGGATTTGAGACTTTAGTCTTTGCAACTTTACAGATCTTCTTTATGCACTAAGAGCTTGCAACACTCCAAAGAGAAAGGAAAAATTTAAATCGCATCATATGACCCCTTTAACACTTTGAGTAATTGCTCTCTATTACTCTATTACTCTATCTTTTGCATAAGTCTTCTGTCAGAGCTGGATGTTTAGGTCTTGGATATGAGCTCAGAGAATGATCTGTGTATTTTCACTTGTCTTTAGTGATGGTGTGATTCAAGATCTTAGTCTGTGTCTCTCTGTTTTGGTTTGGTTGGAGTTTATAGCCATTCAGTTTCATTATCCAGCTTCAGTGATTAGAACATCATTGTTCTTTTTTTTGCAACCTGCTTTTTGAAACATTGTTGCAATGTTTTTTTTTATGTTATAAAAATATCTTTCACATTACATGCCTTTATTTTTTATTTTATTTTATTTTCACCCAAAATGGATGGGAAAATCAAGATCTTGTTATCTTGATAAAAAATATGGAGGGACATCAGAGTAATGCAGACTATTGTTATAGTCTAGGTGGCAGTTTGCTTAATTAACTGAATTATATTTATCCATACAATTGGACATATATCATATTTTTAAAAAATGGCTTGTTTAAAAAAATACAAATTACATTTTATTATTTTTCATCATCCAAAGTGGATACCAGCATCTGTTTAATTTTGTCAGTATTTAGTAATCGCAATCTTTATATGGCTTATGGATACATTTGGATAAGTCTTTTCCCCCTTTCTCCACCTTCGTCTTTCTGGTCCTTGGCCTGAAAAATGCTAATGGTAATATACATCACAGGCCAAAAGGTCTGCAGTGAATATAGTAGGAAATGAGCTGCCATGATTATCTAAGTGATCAGACATCTGCCAATACTTATCAAATAATTACTTTCCCTTGCCTGCCCAATGTAATGTGCCAGGATACGCTACATTTCTCTTTTTAGAGGGCATGATGAAACATGGCTTTTTAATTTTAGCTGTAAATGTGTCGTAAAGTAAAGCTCTAAAGCCTGTTTACGTTGTATTAAGGACTCAACTAACCCTCAATGCATAAAGACTGGCAAATTTCTTGCCGCCCACAGTTGGGCCTTTGTACCTGCCACACTCCCAGTGAGCTCATAAATACCTAACTTTTACTGCCTGTTCAGTCAGAGATTGATATTTGCTTTAAAAATGAAAATATATGTGCAAAGTATCAGTCATCTGGGAGATTTCCCTCTTTTCCTCCACACAGTGCTGGTCTTGACAGCGTCAGGTTTCTATCTCTGAGGAGCGCTTTGTACGTTCATAATTCGGTCTCGCTGTCAGTCTTGGAACATTTTTTGGGCTAAATAATGTGGCCTAGTATAGTCAAAATCTGGCTCTGAAATTGCAGTAGTACATTGAGTGGTGGAAGTGGATGTTACTAAGCTTGGCTTACTTTGAAAAACATCATTTGGGTGTTGAAAATGCTGCTATACTCCCACATACTCATAGCTGATTAAGCCATTTGTAAAGGATTCTTTGGCAGTGGTTTCCCTATGAGGTTTCAGTCTAATCAGGTTTTTGTTAAATTTATGCATGTCTTTTCAAATGCTGGTCCTTTGCTACACTGTACCTAGCACTTCTTTGACTTGAACACTGAGGACCAGTTGACAGTTTTCAGGCTGACAGCTCAGCCCTGGCATGAGTTCTGATGTTTACCCAAGCTGTTCTAAATGGAACGAGAAAGGTGTAAAGGAATTCAAATGTGACACTTTGGGGCTCCAAAATGTCCCACTCTCACTTCATATCGCCTCATATCACAAAATGGAACATTTCTCAAATTTGCTGTTTTGTTAAGTGTTTTTTTTTTTTGAGCGTTTAAATTTAAATCTGACTGGGTCCCTTTAAATCAGTGGTATTATATTTGGCCTTATATTTGTCATTGCTGTTACTCTTTGGACATTAAAATAAGCCATTTGTGTCCTGAGAAATGCAAATCTACTGACTCCAGCTGGCCTTCGGGTTTTCTTTGAGCAGAGGTGATCATTTCTGACTTCGCTGAAATGATTGAATGCTTCTTGCACTGTTAGTGGCCCAAGTAGGAGAAGTGTAAGGCTAACTGCATTTTCAGTTCATGCAATGCGTACATGTGTGTTTATGTGTGTATGTACATGCTGGGAGTGTTAAAACTGTACAAGTCAGAGCTCAGGAAATGAAATTTTATGGTTTTTAGACACTGAACAATGTTAGCATAACATGTCCCTATTGCAGCATTCAGTTCATAGGCAGATTATTCATTTTGGATTTATTTGTAATATTTAAACAAGCCTAAATCTTTTGGCATTCTTCCTCTGATCTAATTAAATACACTGGCCTCTTTAGGAGATCCAGTAAGCTTTTTAAGTATGTTTTGAGTGCTGTTGATTCTTTGTTGTTTGGTAATTACTGTCAGTAGCTAGAAATGTAGATCATGTAGGTAAAAAATGCTCAAGACTGTGATGATTAGCACTGTTAAAGTGATTTAAGTTTAACAAGCTGACTTCAGCCACAATAATGCTTCACATGCAAAATAAAATGAATCAGAAAGGTCCTTGCTGTCTTGTTTTGATAGTCCCACTCTTTTTATAAACCTCTTATTTAGTGAAGATTGTGTTAAAATAATATTATCCGCTGACAGCAACTCTTGAGCATTTTAAATTGTTGTGTTGTAGTTGGGGATTAGAATACCCAGAGTGAGGCCTCTCCGCTTTTACGGACATTTACCCACAGGCTGCAGTCAAACAAAGAGCTTTTAAATAAATCTTTGTTTGTTTAGGCTCTGTTTTTTTGTATGCTTGTCAATGCCAGTGGGTCACAATTAAACACAAGTCACTGTTTGCCCTGTTACTTCAGGGACTATTCAAGGACTATTAAATGTTGGTAGGCTATGTTAGAGACCAGCAGAGAAAATCTGAGGTGTTGAAATGAAGGATTGTAACTCCATGATGTTCATTTACTAAAAACAGAATAATATTCAAATTCTTAAAACAAAACAAAACAAACACTTATTGAAGAGGTTTTGAAATACCTGAAGTTTCAAATTGAATTGACTTGTTTTTAATTGAAATAATAGATGATTGTTGAATCATCAGTTGATGAATGGAGTAGTTATTTGGATTGAGTATGTACTTAAATATTATTTATTGCTATATCGTAATGCTATATCATAGCCCAGACACACACACACCAAACATAAAACTGTGCTACATGAAAACTCCTTCGAGTTGTTTTTAAATTTACATCACTATTCAATAAAAATCATATTTTTTTAGTTGGAAAAGATTAAAAATATATATTTTCTTAAGAGGAGCTGTTAGCCCAATTGCTGGCTTTGTGTATTCCTCCATTAACTCCACATCTCTTTTTCCTTCGGTTCCATTTTTGTCTCTTTCCTTTTCACTCATTTATGCAGGCAGCTAACAGTTTTTTAGCTCTCTTACTCTGTGACAAAGCAGAAATTACTTACCCGGCCACACCAACCATGGAATCCTGAAATAAAAGCCTTATTTCCCTATTGCTTTGTGATTGGAAGTCAAACAGGCCACAGAGGCCTATGAGACCTCTGCCCAGTTATGCATACACGGAGGAAACACTATGAAGCCTTTGCTGTCTTAACTGCTCTCAAAGACTGACCCCATAGATCTGTGAATCACCCTGAAGCAGATATCTTCAGCAACATAAAAGTCTTGATAATACTAAGGCTGAAGGGATTATCCATCACCTCTGACTATTACTTTACTTTATGTAATTTCCTCAACAATGACAAGCACTGACCATAGTCTCCCACAAACTACAATGTACTGTAGCCTACATGTATCTTTCATGTTTATGAAATACAGCACTGCTCATATGGCTTCGCTGTGTGTTTGCCTGTGGCAGAGAGGAATCTCATCAAGGCTCACTTAGATGGAAATTTTATATTTAGCAGGAATGTCTTCTCCAGTCCCAGTGGAGTATCTCAGAAGCAGATCAAAATCTTAAATGGCGTTGAGGGGAAAATTGAGTTTACCTGTTTGAGCTAGCTCTTTCATATTTCCACGGCAAGAGTTATTTCATTTCCTTTTGGATGTTCTTCAAAACCAGCACTATACTGTTTTCTACATTTTGAGGCAAAGCCGTGTTTCTCTGAGACATAGACATTATTCAGGTTTAAATTTAATTTTAATTTATGACTTAAATTGAATTTATTTCAATTTATGCAAATGAAAACGGTATATATAGATGGATTATATTATATTATAATATAATATAATATATTATATTGTTTTTTTATTTATGTATTTTCATATGATTTACTCTTTATTTTATTTTATCTTATTTTATGTCATATCATGTCATTTTATTTCATGATGATAATGCCTAGAGTGCAGGGTGGCCAATGGCCAAAGTATAATAGAAATAGAACTTAAAAGCAAATTAACAAACAAAATTAAATTTAAAACATTTTACATACATTTACATGTTGTTTACATATTATATTTACAAAGTATTTATATATTAAATTTCACTTAATAGTGTTAGAAAAAATAAAATGTATGTAAAATGTGCATTATACATGGCCATTTTTTTCACAGTGTTCACGGTTTACCTCAAAAATGGCCAAGTATTGTCTGATTATTTGGCCTGACTGATCAGTCTTCTACTTCTGCAAACTTTGACTTCAACAAGTGAAGAAGGCAAAGCCACTGGGTCAAAGAAATGAAGAGAGAGGAAGCAGGAGTGAGTGTGACTGGTTTTAGATATACAGCCCATTTCACACCAAAAGAGATTTACTGGACTAGGATACTGGCAGATGAGTTATTCAACCAAACAGAGGAATGAGGTCAAGTGAATGGGGCAGCGGTGAGTAAAACAGAAACTAGGAAAGTGTTGGCTTTCATTATTCTACTCATTTTACACCAGTACAAGTCAATTTTTGTCATTTGAATCAATCAAACATGTTTACTAAACATTCTTTTTGCCTTTCCTTCCATCTCCTTCCTACTTTTATTTTTATGATACTGTATAGATAGTTGGACACAAAATTAAAAGTTAACAAATAAAAGTGTCTGTGGATTATTCCGAGGTGTGTGATCATTCCACCAAGACTCAACATTTTGAGAAACACCTATTCAAACATTCACAGCTATTTTGCACATAAATTCCATATTAAATGGACCTGAAGCTATTTATTGAAACTGATACAGACATGCATTTACATGCATGCTGCTCTGTTGTATAATTAAATTAGTAAAATTTCAGCAGGATCTGTGGCTTGGCATGAAATTTTGGCCTATTACCGACATTTTGAGTTATTATTTCTGACATGCACCGCTGGACTGCCGATGTCAAATGAGAGGCACATTTTGTTTGATCCATTTCTGTATTATAGCACGTCAAAACACTGAGGCTGGTAAGACAAGTCTATTGTTAGTATTTTCCTTCAACTAGCCAGTGGGAAAAAAATATGAGAAATGAAAGTGCTTAAAGGCTGTAGATCTTTTAATTTCCAGTTACTTCTTGTAGTGAAATGTGCTTTATTTGAGATTTTGAAGCTTTCTTATGTGTTTAAGAAGATTTTGAATGTAGCACAGTCAGGCCGCATTAATGGCACACTTTGCTTTTTTTTCTATAGTCACTATAAAACTCTCTGGTTACTAACGTAATCTCGGTTCCCTTAGATAAGGGAACGAGCGTTGCGTCGCTGGCACTTTTGAGGGAAACTCCTGTTTACTCTGATACTGAAGCCTGATTTGTTCACGTTCGTGTAACTGCACGAACCAATGGTGCTTCAACCCGCCAAAAGGGGAGGAGCCGGCCTCTATATACAAGCCAGCTCTGAGCGCCATTTCATCAGAATCTTTTAACTGAAGTGACAGTCATCTATTCACGTGCAGCCTTATAGCACGGCAGCCTACGCAATGCTCATTCCCTTATCTCAGGGAACCGAAGTTACATTAGTAACCGGAGCGTTCCCTTTCGAACGGTCTCTCTAACGATGAGACCCAAGCTGTTTAGGCTGAGGACTACATAACATAACCCTCTCCACTTATAAGGGGGATTAGGTAGAATTAAGTGGACAAAATCTGTGCCTGCAGGGCAGGGATGTCCAAGTTATAAAATCTGGTGAAGGTAGACAGCGACGACCAGCCAACGGCCACACAAATATCACCAATAGAAATCCCGCTGGACCAAGGCCAGGAGGAGGCCATTCCTTTGGTGGAGTGGGTCTTCACACCTATAGGGCACTGCAAGCCCGCTGAGACGTATGCCAAGTCTATAGCATCCACTATCCAGCGAGATAGTCTCTGCTTCGTAACCGGCAGCCCTTTAGGGCGGCCTTCGAAGCACACAAAGAGTTGCTCTGAGTGTCTAAACGGACCAGAGTGCTCGACATACACTCTAAGAGCCCGCACCGGGCAGAGTGGATTGGGACCCTGCTCACCATCTGAATTGGGGAGTGCTTGAAGGGTGATGACTTGTGCTCTAAATGGAGTGGAGAGCACTTTTTCGGCACCTAGCCGTGTCTCAGTTTAAGGACAACTCTACAGTGGTTAGGCCCAAACTCAAGACTCTGACTGACAGTGCTTGCAGGTCACCCATTCACTTAACCGACGCTAGAGCCTAAAGGAGGGTGGTCTTAAGCGACACGGGCTGCAAGTCGGCCGATTGAAGTGGCTCAGAGGGAGGGCCCCATAGAGCTCTGAGGACTATAGATAAGTCCCAAGTCAGCACAGTATGAGGACGAGGCAGATTCAATCTCCGAGCTCCCCTCAGAAACCTAACGACTAAGTTGTTTCTACCGACTGATTGGCCAGCCACATGAGAATGATTCGCTGCGATGGCTGCCACATACACTTTGAGCTATGAGAGGGGTGTGCCTCTTATCCAGCAGCTCTTGTAGAATGGTTAGCACGTGAGACAAGTCACAAGAGGACAGGTCCTGGCTCCGTGTTGCACACCAGTCAGAGAAGACTGACCATTTAAGAGCATAAAGATGTCTTGTAGACGGGCTCTTCCAGAGCCGACCAAGCCAGGCCGAGATCCTCCACAGCCTTAGATAGAATGCGGATCAGCTCGCTGTCCACGCTGGGCCGTGTTGTCTGCGTCAGAGGTGGGGTTTCGGGCTCTTCACTGGAACACACCCACTCTTCAGCATCCGAAACCGTTAATGACATGGAGTCATCAACGGCGGCTTCCTTCTCAGATGTGCCAAAGGGAATCAAGCCGCTCGCAGCCAATGTTTCTTTCTCCTAGAGGAGAGATGGGAGAGCAGAGTGGGGAGGACTGACTTCATTAAAGAAGGTGATCCACAAGCGGAGAAGGGCAAGACTTATGCTCTCGCAGTGAAAGCATGCCGTCTCAATGAGCGCAGCATGCAGGGGTTCTCTTTTTCTATTCCAATAGAAATGGTTAAACTGTTCTTTTAATTTCCTGGAAAACATATCCTCTCATTTTGTATGGTAATGGATTATGATTGGTTGCTAATGACCTTATGTTTAGGTCACAGACTAAATTGAATCGTGGCACTTCAAGTGTTGCAATAAATAATTTTTCTGTTGAAGTTTTTGGATTGCTACTCTATTTTGAGTAAACATACATATGTAAGACTAAGATCATAAGAAGCATGAAAGTTAGAAATATTTTTTTCTCTTCTTCCTATTGACTGAAAATATCTAGACAGGAGCTCCCTCAGGTTTGTGGAGAAATGAAAACACTCTGCTCTAGTAGTGTATATTACACTTGAAGCAGGTCACTGAATCTTTCACCAAGATTATGACATTAATCCATCCTCAGAAGGCAATAAAATACCCTCTCAATTTTTACTGCTGTCAACGCTTTGTGTCTGAGTCTATTATTTTAGAAAAAAATAATAGAAAAAAAAAGCACTAACCATGAATATGCTTGTAGTTTCTCGTTCTCTCCTCAAAGTGGAAGTTGCATGCATGACTCACAGTATTTCTCATCTTGAAGGTGGTCTTGGACGGACCCCAAGATTGCCTGGATGCTTAGTAATATGAAAGCAATTAGCAACTGTTTCATGGTGTGCTGAGATACATGCAATAACAGAATGACTGTGAGTCGCTGGTGCCCAAGTCAGTGCTAGCCCAGTTTTACCATCATAGATGTAGGTAAACACCTGCAACCAGGGCCTAAAATGAACACTCACCAAGCGCCAAATATGAGTAAAAATCAGCATTGGACAGTATATAAAACAGTGTTACTCACTAGTTGGCCGGTAACTTTTTATTAATTCTAACAATGCCTTAGAACAAAATGACAAAGCACTCTCCTGGTCTACAAGCATCTCAAAAGTCTGGGAAAAAAATTTGGAAAGTATTCCCAGCTGTAGCATCACAAGGGCTATACACCAGCCACTTCTCCACAATTCTCTCCTAATTGATTGTCCATTTTCCTTTCCGGAGACCAGGCCAAAGGGGTTCTGTAAGCAAGTAAGAGTGTGTGGCTCTCTGCCAGAGTTTGTCCACTCAGCTTTAACATCCGCGTTTGGAAGTGTGTCCGTGGGTTTGAATACTGTTTTCTGTATCAGTCAGCTCTAAGTCTTTGAGAGATACAGACATTAAGCATGATGCCGTCACTGCTCGGCAATTCTCAGTGTGTGTGATGTTGTTTTTCAGTTTAGATTTACACCTATATTGAAGCATTTTCCAAAACTAACAGGATGCAATAACACATAAACAGAGACTAAGATAACAAGGCTGAAATGTCTGGCAAGCGCAGCTTGAGATGAGATATTTCTCAGAAGGTAAAGCCATTTTCACCTCTTCTTGAAGAAGCTAGGCCAAAAATAATCTATGTGAAGCATAATTCACAGTTCTTTTGAGCCTTGAATAAAGCATAGAAAACTTGGAGAAAGCATATAAAAAGTTGTGTTAGTTTTAAGCTATCCGCTATCAGTTTGACTAAACTTGCTGCACACATCCGAAGAAGAAAAATTGAGTTGAAGGGGGAAATGCATCATCTGAAATCTTAAGCATTTGTTAAACTCAAAACTTTGATGCTATAAGCAAAGCATAACTAATAGAGCATGACAGATGTGCTCTTATCAGCATACTGATAACTTAATCTCCATCTTTTAATCTTTGTGCATATTTTTTAAAGAGATGAAATACGACGAAATACAGATGTAGACATCAATTGCAAACTTGGAATAGAAACCAAAGGAACTGTTTTAGTCCTGCAATAGCAGTAATCTTGATTAATCAGTGTATGCTACATAAGTGGTTGGAAATTAGTGACAGTACAGTATTTTACAAATTGGTGCTCAGAAAAATGCTGTTATCTTATTGGCTGTTCAGAGTGCTTCTGTTTCTTTTTGTCTGTTTCTTTTTTATTTTTAGTGTGTTTGTATCTCTCAGGCTCAGACAGCTTTTCCATGTGTGTCTTTGTCTCCCTCTGAACAGGAAATATGCACCTTATTTGAGTAGTTTTGGGGCTATTCTTCTATCAAGCAGAGATTTTAGAGGAGATTTTAGGGATTTGCCCTCAGCCTGCAGTTGGCAAGAATGTACTTTTTCACACCAGCAGCGGCATTTTACTTCAAATAATAAAATGGCCAAATGTCAGTACTACTCTGTTGGACTCCTGGTACTTAGTTCAAAAGGTTGGAAACTACCTACCTTTTACCACTGCAAAATACATTTTCCATCACTTAAGGGCCATTCTCACAGAATGCAGTTGTGCAGTTAAAAATTCTAGATGTAGGGCAGTGTAACAGGAACAAAAATGTTTTTTTTAAAGTTGAACTTTAGAACGCTGTGATACACTGCAAAAGATGTGCAACACGAACGCAATGGTCAAACACATCCACGTACCTCGTGTTTATGTAGAAAAACTATTGAAAAGCCCTACGGTGGAATGGAAAAATGCATGACCCCTTACTCATTCTCATTTTGTGCAGTCCCGTATTATTTTCTTCTGTGAAACACAAAAAAGGAGGAGTTAAGCAGAATAACTGAGCTGCTCTTTTCCATGAAAGGAAAGTAGATGGCAGCTTATACAGCTTGTGTTATTCCAAGTCTTTTGAAACTGTACTTTACAATAGTTTTGCATGATAAATACATTTTTTACATTTATTTATTTGTTTATTTATTTTGTTCTTTTGACACTGAAGTATAAATAATCATCTACTTTAATTGTATTTTGAGTTTTTAAGTGTTCAGTTTGAGTTTCATGGAAATAATTGTAAGTTATGATAACATTTTTTCATTTTCCTGTGTGAAAATGTATATTTTAGTGGGATTAACAACAGTCCATGGTAATAGGTTAAAACAACTGTCATTTCATTAACATGAAAATATAAAAAGTAAAAGTTTTGACCAGAAATGGTTAATTTATATTGAAAAATATTTTGATTAAGCAATCGCTTGACAAACATGTCACACACATTGGCCTATTTTTAGACTATCAGTGTCCATAAAAAGCCGCAGCGAGGCCATGCTTCATTAGAGAAGGTCTGACTGCATGTTTCCTCTCAGTCAGAGGTTTGCTTCACACCTCACTGTACAAGTATTTGAAAGGAAGCTTTTTAGTACCAGATCGACATTATTAAACAGCACGCTGTACTAACTGCGGTGCGCTGAATCCCCTGGCTTCAGCCGTGGGATTCAATTATTCCACCGCTGCTGTGTTTTCAAGGAAAGCAAACATGGAGATTCGCAGAACATTGAAGGCAGCTGCAACTCTCGAGTGAAAAAAGGCACAAAAGACCAGAGGGGGTGCTTCTGAAGGAAGTAGAGGGAAAAAACAGGGTGACGGGGAACAAAACTACAGGAGAAGGAGGAAGGGTGAAGATGTTTTATTAATGACCAGGCATTAGGAAGGTAATACAAATTATTAATTGCCACAGCCTGTTGAAACCGAACCCTTTTTCTTTGTACTTTGGAAAATCCACTTGGTGCACTGCCACGAAGGAGTATTGTACTTAAAAAAACAAGTAGGCACAACTAGAAATTAGGGTTTCCTGTGTAGACAGGAAGTTATAAAATGGAGAAAGGACAAGACATGAATGCGGATTCTTTATATAAAGCAAGAAAAATCAATAAAGAAGGGGAGTGAGGCTGCTCTTCCCACTCTCGATCAGCCAGTGGCAAGGTATGGAAAAAAAGACACCCTGCTTTTCCTTTAGCTAACATGAGAATAACTCTGAACCTTGCCGTGCTGCTTGATTGGCATGACATGAATCTGTAGACCGATGAGGGGAGGGTTTTTATAAGGGGGTGCTCATCAAAGGATCCCTCCCTCCCCCTGCCCCCATGTTGGTGGGACTTGAAGCCCAAGATTCTCAGCACCAGCAGGGAGTCTGAAACCTCAAGGGAAAAAATGGAAATACGATAGGCCTTTCTCTGACACCTGTCTATCTCTTTGTGTAGCTTAACTGTCATAAACGGCTGAGTTACATGTTTTTCAGGCTTGTATGTTCTCTGCGGGTAGGCTTCGTGCTTTCTACATTGTGGAAACACCATCTGTGTTTCCGCTTTTGCCGTTTAGACCCTTAAGTGTCGTTTTTAGCAGATGGGGGATTTTTCCCCTCTTTGCTTTGTCATTTTCCCATCCGTGAAATTAAGAGAAATTGCTCACAAACAGAGCGTCAGTTAATAAATCATGTAACAAGACGAGAGATGGATACGCCTGCTTGTAAGCTAAAAGTAAACTGAGTATGAAGCAAAGTTTGCCAAGACAATATATGAATGTTGGCTTGACAAATGCTTGTTTGAAAGTTTCTTACTGTCATTACTGTCAAATTCCAGTTCAACTTCCTGTGGGGCATCGATGATTCATTTCAAATCCACATTTATGAACTGAAAGGGCACCAGTTTTTCAATTCTGAACTCTGGGTCACAAAGGTATTTTGCATATACATTTTCTTAGACACTACTGCTCAAATTTTGGGGACAGTATTTTTTTTTGTATTAATATTTTTTTCAGCAAGGGCACATTAAATCAATCAAATGTGACATTTAAATAGAATTTATAACATTTCACAAATTATATTACTGTTTTTACTGCACTTTAAAGAATAAGAGACCTCTGTCAAAAATGTTTAAAAACTTTACTGACACCAAACTTGTTGAATTGTAGCTTGTCTAATATAAATAGTTGGTTATCAGCCAGTACTATAGTGATCGATTATTTGTCGATATGAGTCGATATTATATTTAGTCAGCTGATATAGGAGATTATTTGACCACTAGTATAAAATTGATGTCTAATGTAGTAAATAATAATAATAACAGTACACAAAATAATGTTATTTTTATTGCCTTGCTTCTAAATACTGCAAGACAAGTCATAATTCTCTCTGTCTGCACAGCTCTTCTTATCCAGAAAGTTAAAATAACTCTAGCTTCTATTTTGGAAGAGCTGTTTCTATCTTCTCTCGTCTGCCAGATGAGCTGAGGATTGTGTGAGCACTTGTAAGGCATGTTGTGGACTACATTTGTCAAGTGTGCTAAGTGTAGGTGCAGTCTCCCCTATCTCTCACACCTCTACAGGGATAGGTTATTTCCGCTAATCAAGACACAAGACAAGGGCTGGCACGAGATCAGTATGTCCATTCCTCCATGAAATATTTCTTGAGGCTACATTAAAATGGAAAACCAATATTTTTATGATATATTGTGAATCCCTATATGATAGTATGGTTGAACTTGGTGGGTTTGGAGGTAATAAGTGAGTGAGAGAGAAATTATCATTACTCATAGTCCTGGCATGTTGACCATGTCATCAGAGCATAGGTAACATTGGACTAAAAAAACAGAATGGGAAGACTAACCAGATCCTAGCAAACACAACCCAGACTCTAACGTCTACGGGCCTATCTCTGTGTGTGTGTGTGTGTGTGTGTGTTCAATTCCCTTTGTGTGTGGTCACATGTGTAAGTGTGTGTGTGTGTGTGCTTGAGTGAGAGACAACAGTCATTCATCGTCATTACGACACCAACATGTTTTCACTCGAAAAACAGAAACCGTAAACTTACTTTTACTTTCCTGAAACTTTTACTGTATGTGTATTTGTGTTAGGGCTTATTTGTTTCCATTAATATGTGCACATACACAACAGCACACGTCTGCTGATAGCCATGATAGTGTACCAGTACCAATATACAAAATATAAATTAAATAAAGTTGTTTTATTTTTATAAAAGAAATGTTTTTTCAACAATTTTGTGGACTTACTACAAATAAATGATATTATACATATTATCATTTTAAAGGGGCCATAAACTGAGAAATCAAAATTTCAAAATCTTCTGACATATAAGATGTCATTATACTATAAAAACATCCTGTAAGTTAGTCTAAAAACAACTTGCATTTAAGCCAGTCTGCCTAAACGACAGGTTGTGGAATGTGCCACTTTATGACGTATTAGTGTGGCTAAACACAGCCTCCACAGAATCAACGCCTGCTTCTACATCACTGCCTGTTTAGCCCCAGTAGTGTAAATAACGAGAGAGATAAATGCAGGTCTACACAGAAACCAAACAATAAAGATGGCTCCTATAAGACAACAAGACGCTGTACATAAACACAGTCTTTGCATTGCCTTCCTTCTGATCCCAACATTAGGAAAGAGTGGATGAACTTTATTTTTAATGAAGTTCCAGACCGCGCCAGTAAGAACTTTGTCCTTTGTTCACTTCATTTTACTGCAGATTCATTTACAAACAAGGCACAATTCGATGCAGGATTTTCAGAAAAATTGAAACTAAAAGACGATGCTGTGCCGAATATATTGGATCTAACAGTAATGTTGCACCACACAAGTATAACTGTTTTTATGACGTGGTCACTATTGCTTTGTCTGTTGTTACAGATTTTTTGATATGTATTTATGCATCTTTAACCTAAATCACAGCAGCGTCCATTTATGAAGGATGTAGACTGTCAAACAGAACTGTTAGCCAATCATAGCAGTGGGCGTTTACTTCGGAGTCTACAATCCACTACGCCTATTCAAACAGAGCGTTCTGATGAGGGGGGTCAAAACAGGACAGAAAATACAAAATAGCCTATTACTTCAAAAAATTTTGATGTAAAAATCGTGATAACATTATAAGTGGACATCAGAGAACAGTACAAAATAATTCAAAAAGCAGTTCATGACCCCTTAAATGGTACAGTAATCTTTCATTAGCCTCGACATAATGTGGATATGTGGTTGGCTTTTCTCAGCAAATTTATTGTCTATGATTAAATGATTAAATGTCTTTTATATCGAATTAATTACATTTACATTTAGGAGAAAAAGTGCACGACGCATGACTGAGTAACATAAATATATATAACGTTTTTTTAAGAGTTGTTTTTGTTTGACACGAATATCTCTGTGTCATCTGTACACTGTATTCAGGCTTTATTTGATTTTATTGGATCAGGTTCTGCATACAAAGTGCGTGCCTCTCGTGTTTGGACTATCTTTTCCCTAGTGCTTCAGTTGGAACTTTACGGACCATTTTACTATAATAGGCTTGAGCACAGAGAACAGAAACACTGCTTACAACTGTTTGTATATGTTTGTTGTAATCAAATTGGAGTTAAAATGACAGAACTATGAGCGGAGCACCTCTTTTCAAGTGTAAGTGTAGTAGATACCAAGAAGGTTGTTCCTTATGGATAAGCTGTGCTGTTCTTAAATTTTTTATGCATTTTTTTGTTAGTACATTATAGGTCAATTATAGGCATTGTCAACAGAACACATACCTACAGAATGTACATAAAAAAAATTTGACATTGTAAATTAAAACAACGATTATTGGAGTACTTCTTACAAGAAAACACCATTTCAGTCTTTCTACTAAATGTCATGTTTAACTCAATTGCTATTTGTTGATTCTTTGTAATTCTTTGTTAAATTTACTAACAATTTCTGAGTGAAAATAGTTTCTATGCTATTTTTTTTTTCAGTGTGTGAAGTACTTGCTTACTCTACTCTTTCTTTTTCTCTTTGATTTTATAAAAAAAAATATCTTAAAGAACCATTAAAGCAGGAATTCCCAAACTCTTTTTTTTTTTTTGCCAAACCCCTTTGACCTAAAATATTTACTTGAATACCCCCTGAGATTTTAAGTTAATATTTCAATAATTTAACGACACATTTGTATGTTCACAGTTCTCGGTTAATGGTCATGCAATTATACAAATAAATATTAAATATTTTTTAGTAAAAATTTTACTTTGTTTTGATTTTACAATTATTTATCTCAGTTTTACTTTTTTATGATTTAATTAATTATTAGCTTTTTGTCAAACTTTTTACAAACCTCCTGTAGTTCCCTCATGAACACCAGTTTGGGAAACCTTGCCTTGTAGGAAAAGTTCATCCAAAAAAATTGAATTTTGTTATTTTTTACTCCCCCCTCATGATATTAAAAAAAATATGACCTTTTTCTTCCATGTAACAAAAGTGAACATTTGAGCTGTTTTTACACATTCATTCGCAGTGAATTGGGATTGAGACTTTTAACCTTAAAAAAAGGACACAAATACATTGTAAATGTATCATAAATGTAGTCCATAGTGTATCTTCTATGTGTTTGAAACAGACTGAAATTTAAGAAATTTGTTATACACTGAAAATCTCTCTTAACATTCCTTGGCTCATTCGTGAAAGCAGTACATTAGCGATGTCCAATTTGTGATTGAATCATTCTTTTGAGTCAAATATTTACAATAAATTAGTTGACTTGGTTCATAATATCAGTCTGAATGATTTTTTCATAAATTGGACAGATTTGCTGGCTCACTGATTACAACAAAGAGGAAGATTGTCAGTGAATAATGGCTTTGTTTTTCTCACAAAGCTATGATATGACTTCTGAAGAAGTTATATGGACTACATTTATGATACCTTTTTATCCATTTTGAAGCTTCAGTCCCCATTAATTGTAACTGCATGGAAAAGATTGACCAGCACAATCATCAGAATTTCATATTTCTTTCACTGAAGAAAGAAAGTCTCACAGGTTTGGAACAGAGTTGACTTGGTTCATAATATCAGTCTGAATGATTTTTTCATAAATTGGACAGATTTGCTGGCTCACTGATTACAACAAAGAGGAAGATTGTCAGTGAATAATGGCTTTGTTTTTCTCACAAAGCTATGATATGACTTCTGAAGAAGTTATATGGACTACATTTATGATACCTTTTTATCCATTTTGAAGCTTCAGTCCCCATTAATTGAATATAATAGAGATGATGCAAAAAAGATTTTAAAAGATTTTAAGATGTTTCATTTTATAAATATTTATCATTTTAATATTTAAATTATATTATTATTATTACTAATAATGCACATACTACTACTATGAATATTTATAGCTTAAATAATTGTAATATTTCCCATGTGCGTCGAAAGTTGAAAAGGGTGATTTATGGTGTAATATTGGATAACAACATCTGGAAGGAGTTTACTGTGTATTTCAAAGTGATATTACGAAAGTTTGCATAAAATATCAAGCAATGAAGTTAACTTATTTCATGCATGAATTCACACTAAAGTAGAAACATACACACAACAGCTCAATCTAACACACAGCGGCTCATTCTTTGCTCTTGAATCAAAAATGTAAGAAAATTAAAGTTTCACTTTGAAAGTAATGTAAAATAGGTTGTAAACGGTTTCATATCAATGCGTATGTTGATGTAAAGGGTTAAATCTTTGCCATAATGTATTTTTCCCCTTTAAATTAGCAGTATGGCAAAGTTTTAACTTGTCTTGAAAGAGTGAAAACAAGATCCTACAGTTAAATATCCAACATGGACTGCTAAATATCCAATATTAAACAGAAAGCATCATAATGTATCCCATTCCTAGTAAAATTACTTCAGCTTGAGAAGTTTTACTTTACGTTTGGAAAGTGTCATTTGGAAAGTGTTAATTCCAGTTCCCTCAGATGGATTTGGAATGATATTTATTCTTAAGTGACTAAATAAATGAAAATATCATGTTAGGAGTATTAGAATAGATTCAAGACAAGCTAGCACATCTCTGTTTTCACTCTCTCACAAACACAAAGCTGTTGAGCGATTGTGTGCCATGTGAGAGACATTTCAGATGTTTATGTAAGCACTGAACAGGCCCAGCTGCTCACATCTGGATCTGCGGTGATGCTAAGTTAGGAAGAGAGAAGAAACAGCTCTGTTCCTCTGCACATTTAAAGCAGTATTCCGACAATAAACAAATCAATTGAAGAGAATAGCTCTTACACCTACAGAGAATTCACCCGTGTCAGAAGTTCTTCCTCAAGGACTGTGGTGCTCTGGCACTACTTGGGTGTGCAAACAAGAGAAATTCCCTAACAAAACAAAGGAACTAAACCTATGAATTCAGGCAGTTTCTCTTTTTGTTCTTTATTCTAGTGTGTGGCCTTTAAACGGCTGACCCCAAATGCTATGTATCCATCTTAATTTGCAACGTTTTTGCAAATCCATCCTCTGCTATACTGAAAGTGGATCTATTTATCCAGTGCCCTTCTTCTTCCTCCCATGTTGCCACAGATTTTCCAGCTAGTGACATTCTGCCAAGACAACCGCAGAAGATTATGCACACACTAATGTTTTTCAGGCACCGTAACACGATGCATAATCTACAACAAAACAAAACAGTCATTCTGAAACAAAGGGGGTCACCTCCAGCTCTGGCTGTATTGTTTTGGATGGATGAGAATAGGGCCAAAGGCCTAACATTGATCCTCACTGTCCTACTGAGAGCCTTCCTGAGACCTCCCTGAAACTTCATGGTGCAAGTTCTAAAAGCCTCAGCAAACTGTATGAAATTAACCCTACTGTGGGTAAAAGTTGCGTCTTTATTTTCAGCAATCGCTGGGATCAGATCATATTTACACAATGCCAAATAGGACATTCCAGAATCACACAAGTTCTTAATATCAAATGAAGATCCATTGCTATGCACCTCATTTCTAAACATACTTTTTAAAAATTTTGCTGGTTTTAAAGGGATAGTTCACCCAAAAATGAAAATGACCCCATGATTTACTCACACTCAAGCCATCTTAGGTGTATATGACTTTCTTCTTTCAGAGGAATACAATCGGAGTAAGATTAAAAATGTATAATGGCCTCGATGCATTTGTGAAGAAAAATATCCATATTTAAAACTTTATAAACCATAATCTCTAGCTTCCGCTAGCTTTACGCTCATTCACGAGAGAGTGGCGTAGGACATAGGCGTAGCGTAAGCTCCGGTGAGAATATGCTAGTCTCGCTTGCACCAAGTTTTGTTTACAACAAAGGAAAACCAGCCTACTCTTGGCTTATATCGAAATCCTCCCAACATTTTTCTTTACAAATCCTCGTTTTGTACTTCTAATTCGTGGCTGGTGTTTTGTTTTGCTCTCTCCTCTGTTCTTCCGCGTCGGTCACTTTTCACCGGAGCTTATTCTACGCCTACGTCCTACGTCATCTGCTGGGACACCACTAGAGACTATGGTTTATAAAGTTTTAAATATGGATATTTTTCTTACACAAATGCATCACTTTATTTTAGAAGGCCTTTATTATCCCCCCAGAGCATTGTGGAGTACTTTTTGTGATGAATGGATGCACTTTATTTTCCTTCAAAAATAAAGTGTGTGTGCACAAATAGTCGAATATTCAAATATTCGATCTGTAATTATTATTTGAAAAATAAAAACACTATTCGAATTTTACTACGGGTTGCTTTGCTGGCCATAAATGCAGGTAATCCATGATAAATCCTAAGCATGCAAATCCTATGCATCCCGAGCGAGCCAAGAAGAGAGCTTATCTGATAGCAAAATGATCCTGAAACATAATGCTTCCTTGAGTTTCCTCGAGGGAGAGTGGTTTAAGAACAGAAAACACAAAGCGTTGTAAGAAACTTAGCTTAGCACACTCTTATCTTTGTGTCTCTGGAACGTTTGTGTCAGCGCGCGTTCTTATTGTTATAAGACTGAGAAGCCAACTTTCATCCGAACATGTGAATATTAATGTTTTTCTCAACATTAACATGTGAAAAGATATAAACACTATGAACATAGGCTGACTAGAGTGTACAGTATGTACGCTCTGTACTATAATTTGCATGGCCTGCTTTAATTTTTCCATTTGCTCTGCTTGAGCTTGAATGCTTTTGTTCTTTGTATAACTATTTTAATTTTTTTTTAGAAAACCTTGAGATATAACTTAATGTTCTTGTAGAACATTGTTGTGTATAATGCCTAATCATAAGCTTGTTCAGAAATGGTGACAAAAACTTTATTAAGAAGCAATGTCTTTCTCTTTAAACGTCATTTAAATAAACAAATAGCCTATTCGAGCCCAAAGATGCAAATAAAATATTTTTGATAATTCAAAATCTAAACCCCCCATTAACTGCTAATATAAAGCTTGGAAGAGCCAGGACATTTTTTTATATAACTACGATTGTATTCATTTGAAAGAAGAAAGTCATATACACCTAGGATGGCTTGAGGGTGACTAAATCATTGGGTAATTTTCATTTTTGGGTGAACTATACCTTTAAGTCAACCCTGGATCCATTTTTCTGTTTTTTGAAAATCCAATCTATCAAAAGTAAACTTTAAAAATCTCTTTTATAGTATTTCAACTTTTTACTCTCCAAAGAATCTGGCGTGGCTTTAAAACACCAACAAACCAACCACCAAAAGCATCAGCTTTGCATTGACTTTAGTGTCCAAATTGTTTACCTTATGTTTAACTTGACACAATATGTTTCAGCTCTGCAACTGACATATTGCATGGTTTGCCAGCGAGGGAATGACATTGGCGTTTGGACCTCTTGAATTGTATGTATTTTGAACAAGTATGCTTTTGATTATTGAGGACAGTGTGTAATGTAAGCAATGATTTTCATTTTCATGCCTTCCAGTTATCTCTGGGTCTTCCTTTGTTCTCTCAGAATATTGTGGCCTGGATTCAAAATTCTGGTTTTGAAAAAAAATCCTTACGGTCTGATTGTCAGGACATGTGAGGATCCACAGGATACATGTGGGCAACACATGAGGAAATGATGCGATGGTTCTGTTAAATCAGGTCATATTAAATGACCGGGCAGCTTCGATCTTCTGTGAAACTTTTACGGCATTATATTAACCGTTCAAGCTGCTTGAGATTGTTTTTCAAAACAAGTATAATTGCCATCACAGCTTAATCGAATGCAGGCCAGATCAGAGGTTGAAACTGTAGGAGTGCACCTACTCTGAGTGTGTGTGCGGCAGAAAGAGTAAAGCACAACCAGAACACTCTGAAACATTAAGTTCTAAGATACCATGAACCATTTCCCACCAGCATTACAATTAAAAGCAGAGCTCATCAATTGAAGCATCGTGGTGTTCTGAACAATGAACAAATGTGTTTTTTTTTAATCTGTGCTGGCAGTCAGGACACAGTTTTGCCATGTTTGCTGTTAATGAAAGTGTTTTGTAAATGAAAATGACGAACTCTTCAAAAGAACTGAAACTGTAGGAGTGCACCTACTCTGAGTGTGTGTGCGGCAGAAAGAGTAAAGCACAACCAGAACACTCTGAAACATTAAGTTCTAAGACACCATGAACCATTTCCCACCAGCATTACAATTAAAAGCAGAGCTCATCAATTGAAGCATCATGGTGTTCTGAACAATGAACAAATGTGTTTTTTTTTATCTGTGCTGGCAGTCAGGACAGTTTTGCCATGTTTGCTGTTAATGAAAGTGTTTTGTAAATGAAAATGACGAACTCTTCAAAAGAAGCCAGTCTGCAAAAATAATATTCTAAATCAATATTTTTGTGATGTTTTCCGTAAAAAAAAAAGAAGAAGAAAAAAACTGATATAAATGTATTGTTTTCAGCGAATGTATGCTTTAAACCCAAAAGGTTTTTGTTTCAAGCTTAAATCTAGCCGAATTCAGTGAGGTTTATGCTTAAAACTAGTAAAAACCATTTTGCAAGAAGAAGAAAAAAACTGATATAAATGTATTGTTTTCAGCGAATGTATGCTTTAAACCCAAAAGGTTTTTGTTTCAAGCTTAAATCTAGCCGAATTCAGTGAGGTTTATGCTTAAAACTAGTAAAAACCATTTTGCAATGCGGTAAGAAAAAAAAATTAATTCATGATATTTAATCTGAAAAGAAATCTTAAATATTATGTAATTTTAAAGGATGTTTGTGTATTTTTACTGAAAAATACAAAACTACTGGTTAAAGTTTTGCAGTGGATATTTTAAATATTGATGGCTCATATGTTTTTTTGTCTCAGTTGTTTGTTTGTTTTTCTTGAGCTCTTCAAGATCTTTCCTTTTCCTTTCTCACTTTCTGATTTATTCATTATTAAAAATAATATTCTAAATCAATATTTTTGTGATGTTTTCCGTAAAAAAAAAAAGAAGAAGAAAAAAACTGATATAAATGTATTGTTTTCAGCGAATGTATGCTTTAAACCCAAAAGGTTTTTGTTTCAAGCTTAAATCTAGCAAAATTCAGTGAGGTTTATGCTTAAAACTAGTAAAAACCATTTTGCAATGCGGTAAGAAAAAAAAATTAATTCATGATATTTAATCTGAAAAGAAATCTTAAATATTATGTAATTTTAAAGGATGTTTGTGTATTTTTACTGAAAAATACAAAACTACTGGTTAAAGTTTTGCAGTGGATATTTTAAATATTGATGGCTCATATGTTTTTTTGTCTCAGTTGTTTGTTTGTTTTTCTTGAGCTCTTCAAGATCTTTCCTTTTCCTTTCTCACTTTCTGATTTATTCATTATTATTGCATAAGCTAAGTATTTTAGTGTGGATATGATCTGAAAGGATGTCTGGTCTTAGCTGCATTATCCATGGAATTTTTGTTTTTAGTTCAACCTGCTTTTAATGAAGAATAGCAATTTTCTGTCAATTTCAAGGCTTTTCCTGCATGTTATTTTAGGAAAAAACTACTGTCTGGACCAGATACACAGCAAACTGTGCTAAGCAGCTTGACACAGGAGTGTTGAGAGGAAACAGATGCCTAACTTCAGCATGAAACAGAAAAGAAAAGGCATATTATTGTCAGTGAATAAGTCCTTGGGTCTCATTTGTGAGTAAGTGGTGTGTGTTAAGTTGTGTAATATTTAGTTTTGTGGTTGACTGTGGGGAACTAGTCAATTTCCTCAAGTTAAAATTCTCCAGAAGCCTAGATCACCAAATGGGTTTAGTTATTCATGGATGCCCAACCCCTCTTAATAGGGCTTGCACAAGTACTAATTTTCACTAGTCAATTAGTCATCCATAAAAATAGTTGATTAGTTGGTAGACATAATTAGTTGGTAGACGATATTGACGTAATTCCGAATATATTTAGCCATAACAGGATACCAAACAGAAATCATCTGTTTAATAATCTGCATATCTTTGGCAAATTGTTCTTTTTTTAATGCCAATGGAGAAAGAAAGACAAACTTAATTCAAGACATTTATTCTTAAAACAAGTCTTAATATGCTATTTTAAATTGATCTTGTTATTGTTTTTAGATATTTTTACTCAAAACAAAAACACTGATCAAAAAATAACAATGATAATTTTTTCCCGTTGCATTATTCAACTCTTTAAAATCGGTCAAATCTAAATGCTACTGCCCAAATTTCATCCGCTACCACAGTCCACCTTTTTTTTCAAAAACATACATGAAAAGAGGTTGATTTGAACATGCCACAGTTGCCTAATAATCAGTAATGTTTTATATTGTTTATTTTGTTTGTTGACATGACATGTCAGTCAGAAACAGTAATTGCTACTTTTCACTACGGCACGTCAATTCTTCTTAGACATTGCAAATGTCTTTTAGTAGCTGATGGCAATTTCTTGTCAGATTTTACTCAACTTTTTTTTACTTGAAAGAAAAACTAAATGACAAGAAAGCCATTATTTTCTGACCCAATTCTCAACAGACCATAGAAAGAGGGGGCGGAGCCTCTCGCTCTTGAATGACGGCCTGAACAAACAAATGAGAAACCAGAATGTTTGTGTGGTCATTTGTGGGTTTCGCCCTCTATTTGCATGTCATTACTGTCAACCCACAAAGTGTTCATTCATACTTTCACTCGTATGCTGCGTATGGGTGAAGAACACACACATGCTCATAAACACACGCGCGCAAGCTTAGCATGTAGATCTGAACCCAAACACACGTTCAAAAACATAAATAATCACTCACCACGACCTGTCTCAACATAAATAGAAAGACAGCTGTCAGGGCCGGTTAGAATTACCTCTGGAAATGACAGTTGTCAGGATGGTACTCTTGTTAGCAAGTGTCGCCGTGGGCTGAAAGGAAGTTGTGGTTTGATAAGTCGCTCTTGACACATGGATGTTTGCGTTTAGGAAGCGTTGTAGATTGACAGTGTGGCACAGAGGAAAAGTTAATGAACACAAATAATTCTATATTTGTGTTTTATGAATCACTTGCCTCTGCCGAGATGTAATATCAGCGCTTAGCCAAGTATCGATGGTCCCATTGCTAATTGGCTAGCGTCAATGTGTTACATGACTGCTAAAGAAACATTCATCAAACAGGGTGTGCAGTTTTTCCAGCAAATGTATTTTTTGTGGAAATAAATCCCTCTCCTGCACACTGTCATCGGTCCATCCATCAAACGGACAGTGTTGAAAAGCTCTGAAATGGTATTTTGTTTTGCTGCAGTTAAGCAAGACTGGGCAGAGTGAAGGAACAGTATAATGTAGTATTGTGCTTATCTGTTGAGTGAGTAGAGGAAGCCTTGTAGATGATGAAAGAAAGAGAGATTTTCAGAGTGAGGATTTAAACAAGTAAATGCTGAATGAACTGCGTCCCACTGATAGCGTTGTTTACTTGCACATGTTGTCTGTGGCATTTTAGCACCTGATTGACTAAAGCAGACATTACCGATTAACAGGCGGTGATCCAGATATGGACCCCCCGATTGGTTTCTTCTGAACCACAAATCATTTCTCAAAAATTAATGTAAACCATTCACATTATATAGAACAAACTTTTTTTTTTAATTGTCGCAATGTAAGTTCTTCAAATGTATTTCCTACTTGGACAGTACCTATGTGATTTCTCATTGTTACAGTGCAGATGTTCACTCATTGTCATGGCAACAAAGAGTAATGATGTGCAATTTTTTTTTTCGTAGTCATCGACTTACAATTTTATAAAAATAATAAGTTACTTAAAATAAAAAAACAACATTACCTGAATGATTAAAATGTAAAATGTGTATATATAATATATTTATATAAAATATGACATATTAAAACCTATTAAAATATTAAACAGTTACTTTAAATTGTAATAATATTTCACAATATTGCAGTTTTTACTGTTAATCAAATGCAACCATGGTGAACATAGACGATTGACTCCAAACTTTTGAACAGTATTGTACATTACTTACAATACCGTGATGTTGCATTTCATGAAGCCCGTAAAAATAACGAAAAAAAATAGGAATGTTTCCACATTGTTTCTCCCAAAAGCAGTTGAATTTTATTTCTTCACAAATGTGGTTTCAAAAACCTGAACTGAGCATATGATGTGAACATTTTGGTCCCTGTTTACAGCTGTATTCACTTAGTATTTGTTTAATGATTGGATCACCCAAAATGGATGTAAACAAGGTGTAAACAGAGCCTTGGATTGCCAGCAACAAACATTCTCCTGAAATGTAATTTGCTTGCAAGACTGAGAGTGTAAACTTTTATTTATTTGTGAAATGTTCTTTTCGTTTAATCTGTCAGTCACTCTGCTAAATTTTGTGGTAGCACAATCATTAGGAGAGAAATGCATTTGCACTGCAGGTCTATTTAAAAGCTGCAGATGTGTTGGTAAACTAATGCTCTGAGCTCTGCTTGTTTTGCTGCGGTCACTCTGGCATTAGTGTCAGGGACTAAAATTGCCCCTCATGAATCCAGTTTAGTGTCATTTGCTTGATAACGTCAAGGGTTATTTGCACTTCAACAGACTCTACTTATACATGCAAGATTCAAATTTGATATTTGAAAGCAACATTTTTTGTGCTTTTTTGAACATACAGAAACGCAATAACATAACTGATCTACAATATATATAGTCATGAAATCAGAGACCTTCCCCTCGATGAAATCCGATCATAAGTGGCCACAGGAGACCCATCTGTTTTGGCTGACCACTTATAATCAGATTACCAGAGACTGATGTCTGTGCATCTCTTCAGCCAAGATTTGAACCCATTACAACTGGATTGTCTGTCCAGATGCCTAAACCACCACCAAAGAGAGTTTATTTTTATCTTACAGCAAGTGTCTAGTCTTCGGATTTTAATGATGCTATACTGCTGCATGCATCCTGTACAGATACACTCACATAGCATTGACTAGTTCTTCAGCCAAGCTAGAGTCAAGATACAAGATGAAGAGCAAATAAAAGTGTCTTGTGTGAATAAGGAGAAGATGAATCTCTATGGTCTTGATCAAACAGCTCAGATCTTCCTCTTCTGTTAACGGTCTGTGGATGATTTCTTTGAGATGTTTTTATAAGCTTTCATGGAAGCCGGAGATATCTCAGAGAAGTCCTTCGTTTTTGTACTTCTGCATAACAAATCTCTGTCTCTCTCACACACGCTCTTTCTTAACGCCATCCCAGACTTATGAACACACTCCTCTTCAACTCCCACACTCTCGCTCTCCCTTGCTTCACTAGAATCTTGAGCTTCCCGGAGACAGGTGGCTCATTTCTTATAAGAAATATGCTTGTGTTGTATTTTAAGTAAGTATTATCATAAACCTGTATTCCAGACTTTGAGAATATGTTCTGGTAAAGCTCACACACTTACACATTATTAATATTAATTGTGTTTACACAGTAGCAAGAAAATTAACAGGATAGAAATGTGGAGCTAAAGCCATTGAGCACAAGTTTATTTATTCTGTTGAAATGTTTGAATGTCTTTTTGAATGCTTTAAAGTGAGACAAAACAACTAATACCACAGAACATCATGGGTTTTGTTAGCTAAAAAGATATTATGAAAAGCTAACAGAATGAAAGAAGACAGATAAATGAATAAATCAATAAGTAAACCAAAATTAAGCCAAAGTAGTGAAATGATTTACTATTATTCCCTCAATTTTAATATTGCGATTAAAAACGCTAATATGATTTCTATCTTTAAAATGTGTGGGTTTATTATTTAATTTAGGGTGTTATGAAGTATACTATGGTATATGGTAGGGGCATAAAACTGTACCAGAGTTTGGATGCACTGAAAGAGAATATGAGGGAGGGAAGAAAGGAGGGAGTGAGGGAAGGTGAGAAGTTGTGTAATGGAAGACCAGCATTTATCAGTCACTGAATCCCTGTTTGGGAGGGCATGCCGCAGGACGGTTGGATAAACAGAGCAAGGCGAAGGCCAAAGTTCACCAAGTCAATACAACACTGGAATAAAATAGAAGAGAGTGGGATGCTGTGGTCATTCATTTCCTTCTTCTCACCCCACTGTCATTGTTTTCTTGGTCTGTCACTCCTCACTGTTCCTCCCAATTTCAGTCACTTCAACCTTGGACTCCTCGTTCCGCCGTCTGTCCAGTTTGCCTTTGGGTCTCACCCCATGCTGTTTATTTTCCTGCTCTTTTTTCTCAATCCAAGTCTAAAAGTGAGTATTTAAATCTATAGGTTACCCATAAATAAAGATTCTCTGATTATTTATTCGCCCTCGGGTCAGTTTAAACCCATGTTGTTTCTTTCTATGAAACACAAAAGGAGACCTTTTGAAGAATTGTGCTGTTTGCTCTTTGCCGTGCAGTTGCAATGAATGGGGAGTGAAGCATAAAAGTGACCCAAATATGTCTCCTAAAGTCATGTAAAAGTGTTGTTCAAGGAACATATCCAAATCTAGATGACTATAATTTAGTTGGTGAGATTCAGAATGTGAATTGCATCTGCTGATTCATTGAAATAAGAGTCAAAATAATGATTGGTTATGAAATTGAATATACTTCGGCACCGTTTTTGAGGCTTAATAGCATGGAAAGTAGCCACATATTTTCAAAATCCTCCTTTTGTGTCCCTCAAGTCATAAAGGTTTGGAACGACAAGAGGATGAGTAAATAATGACAGAATTTTTCTATGTGAAATATTTCTTAAATGCTTGTTTTAAATGTCTCCCAATGCCACAATGTTCTTTATTTAAAGATAATTTTCTTGTCCCAGTTGTGCATCGCATAATAAAGGCTAAAAACTGACAACCCAAATCCACTTTAAATCATGTAGGAGTGAAGTAATCAGTCCACGCTCAGAGTATTGCGCTTTGGTCTTTTTCAGGTTCAGTTGGCCTTATTTAATACAGCTTGTCTGTCTGCCCAGAGTAACATTGGAAAGTCATACACGAATCAAAGCAAAGCATGTGGTTCTGTTATGGTTGGGATAATTGACAAGACTAAATGTTTGATAACTATGCCAAATGGTAACAAAAACCTCTATAGAGAACTTTCACCATAAAGGAGGCCGTATCAAGCACAATCGCTGTGCGCACTTTTAGATAGTCATCAGCTCTTTGAAAAAGTTGACTATTTTTGTGGCACATAGTCCATTTTAAGGTAATACAGTCCAGACTGAGTCGAGGCCATATGGCTGTGTCTTTGTGTGTTTGGAGAGAACTGCTCATTTATCACGACCATTTATCAGAGTCCGTGTGCTTGTGATTAATGTCCTCGCCACAACATTTCATCCCCCCTTCGAAAGAAAACATGCAAGTGAGTTAGAGAGCCAAGTGATGTTGGGACTTTTTGCGAGTTATAATGAGGAGAGAATGTAATAAAGAAAGAGAAAAAAGAAGCAATGGAGGAATTCTACTTTTTAATCACTCTGTGGGGCCTCAGAACTTCATTGGTGGCCATATTGATGTGGCATAATCTGATGATGATGATGGGTCAGTTCCTCTCGTCCATGCATGTCCTCAAACCATTGCTCAAACTATGTGGTCTTTGGTTCAGTAGAGAGAGACGGTTGCTCCAATCACTATTGTGGTTCAATATGTTCAAATGTGTGAAAATTAGCATGGAGGTCAAGTAGCTATGAGAATTCCCTCGGAACGTTTTTACGTCGTGGCCCCACTTGGCTCTGCCTATCAGACTATGTGTTTGTGCATGTGTACTTGTGTAAAAGTAGTCAGGAGTGAAAGGTCTCCATGCTCTTTAGAGTTCATCACATTAGCCAGATTTCACTCACGCTTGATTTTGTGGCAGGGGACTTACACAATAATGTCAGTCTATATGTGCTGGTTAAGTACAAAAATGACTAATTTGTTCAAATGAACTGGAAATCCAAACTGTGTCTCCAACTTCACGTTTTTGACGTGGATTGATTTATGCTTCCAGAATTGTGTGTTTCAAGTTGTGAGCTTTACATAAAATGGCATGGGAGATTTTGTGAGGAGAATTTGTTTTGCAGACTTTTAGATGTAGTTTGTGTTGACTTGGTTGACCAGTCCAGAAGGGCACATCTGGATAATCTTATCATATTCTATGTGTTTTGTACTTGTGTTATAGTTAATAATGTGTAACTCATTCAATATGAGTAAAGCCCAAGCCAACCCGGTCCTTTGAGAAGATGTTGATGGGAAAATGGTACGACCACCTAAACCATCTTGTACTTAACCATGATTGTAAAAGAAAAGAAAAAAAGAGTTCTTGTTTTTTTACAATGCAAGTCACACTGTGTGATACGATTTCTCCATTTTGTAGGAATTATCCAACAACCAACTATCTGCATAGTGAGTTTGTAGTTCTAATCTAGTTTTAATTGTTAGTGATCATGCTTTATTCAGCATACTGTATTTTAGCTGGTTTAACAGTAAAACCTTCTCATAGGGTTTAAATTATTTTACATGGTGACTCAAACTGATTTTTTTTAATACATTGAAACTAAAAAAAGCATTTAGAGAGTTGTGTCCCATTCATTTGTGCTCTGTCTATTTTATTTTATTTTTCAACACAAGAACATGAACATCTTCATAGATACATAGTCAGGTGAACCTAAAACCAGCCCAAAAATAGAGTTTTCTCAAGTCGTTCAGGCGATCCGTGCACTTGTTGTTTTTGAAAAAGGGTAGTTTTACACATCCTTTACCAGTATTTAAAATGTAGACTCCCAAAGGCAAACTTTTAGAGTGCATGGTTTTCAATGAAATGAGAGTGAAAGTTAAGAGAACTTGCAGATCTGTCCTTTACACTTTCCCAAGCTCACTTCCTGCAGACTGTCCCAAGAGAGGTATTGGTTTCCTGTGGAACCTTTCTTTTGCTATTTGTCCCACCTGGGTCATGGTATGGGGTGGACTGGGGCAGGATTTTGGGTAAAGCCCCATTTGACAGCACTTGAGCAGCACAGCCTCCCCCTGTGGAAACTGCATCTTGGAGTCTCTTGTTCTTCCAGTCACTCGCTTTTTGCACTGATCCATGAACTGCTCCTGACCTCCGTGTGCTTGTGATTAATGTCCTCGCCACAACGTTTCATCCCCCCTTCGAAAGAAAACATGCAAGTGAGTTAGAGAGCCAAGTGATGTTGGGACTTTTTGCGAGTTATAATGAGGAGAGAATATAATAAATAAAGAGAAAAAAGAAGCAATGGAGGAATTCTACTTTTTAATCACTCTGTGGGGCCTCCTCATTTATCACGACCATTTATCAGAGTCTGCTGAGAATTCCCTCGGAACGTTTTTACGTCGTGGCCCCACTTGGCTCTGCCTATCAGACTATGTGTTTGTGCATGTGTACTTGTGTAAAAGTAGTCAGGAGTGAAAGGTCTCCATGCTCTTTAGAGTTCATCACATTAGCCAGATTTCACTCACGCTTGATTTTGTGGCAGGGGACTTACACAATAATGTCAGTATACATGTGCTGGTTAAGTACAAAAATGACTAATTTGTTCAAATGAACTGGAAATCCAAACTGTGTCTCCAACTTCACGTGGTGGTGGATTGATTTATGCTTCCAGAATTGTGTGTTTCAAGTTGTGAGTTTTACATAAAATGGCATGGGAGATTTTGTGAGGAGAATTTGTTTTGCAGACTTTTAGATGTAGTTTGTGTTGACTTGGTTGACCAGTCCAGAAGGGCACATCTGGATAATCTTATCATATTCTATGTGTTTTGTACTTGTGTTATAGTTAATAATGTGTAACTCATTCAATATGAGTAAAGCCCAAGCCAACCCGGTCCTTTGAGAAGATGTTGATGGGAAAATGGTACGACCACCTAAACCATCTTGTACTTAACCATGATTGTAAAAGAAAAGAAAAAAAGAGTTCTTGTTTTTTTACAATGCAAGTCACACTGTGTGATACGATTTCTCCATTTTGTAGGAATTATCCAACAACCAACTATCTGCATAGTGAGTTTGTAGTTCTAATCTAGTTTTAATTGTTAGTGATCATGCTTTATTCAGCATACTGTATTTTAGCTGGTTTAACAGTAAAACCTTCTCATAGGGTTTAAATTATTTTACATGGTGACTCAAACTGATTTTTTTTAATACATTGAAACTAAAAAAAGCATTTAGAGAGTTGTGTCCCATTCATTTGTGCTCTGTCTATTTTATTTTATTTTTCAACACAAGAACATGAACATCTTCATAGATACATAGTCAGGTGAACCTAAAACCAGCCCAAAAATAGAGTTTTCTCAAGTCGTTCAGGCGATCCGTGCACTTGTTGTTTTTGAAAAAGGGTAGTTTTACACATCCTTTACCAGTATTTAAAATGTAGACTCCCAAAGGCAAACTTTTAGAGTGCATGGTTTTCAATGAAATGAGAGTGAAAGTTAAGAGAACTTGCAGATCTGTCCTTTACACTTTCCCAAGCTCACTTCCTGCAGACTGTCCCAAGAGAGGTATTGGTTTCCTGTGGAACCTTTCTTTTGCTATTTGTCCCACCTGGGTCATGGTATGGGGTGGACTGGGGCAGGATTTTGGGTAAAGCCCCATTTGACAGCACTTGAGCAGCACAGCCTCCCCCTGTGGAAACTGCATCTTGGAGTCTCTTGTTCTTCCAGTCACTCGCTTTTTGCACTGATCCATGAACTGCTCCTGACCTCCGTGTGCTTGTGATTAATGTCCTCGCCACAACGTTTCATCCCCCCTTCGAAAGAAAACATGCAAGTGAGTTAGAGAGCCAAGTGATGTTGGGACTTTTTGCGAGTTATAATGAGGAGAGAATATAATAAATAAAGAGAAAAAAGAAGCAATGGAGGAATTCTACTTTTTAATCACTCTGTGGGGCCTCAGAACTTCATTGGTGGCCATATTGATGTGGCATAATGTGATGATGATGATGGGTCAGTTCCTCTCGTCCATGCATGTCCTCAAACCATTGCTCAAACTATGTGGTCTTTGGTTCAGTAGAGAGAGACAGTTGCTCCAATCACTATTGTGGTTCAATATGTTCAAATGTGTGAAAATTAGCATGGAGGTCAAGTAGCTATGTTTACCCTGCTGAGTTAGGGTTAGGTTTGAGTTTCTTGTAAGCCTCGCTGTTCTAGTGTTCATAGTGTGTCGCAAGCATTTGTTTTTTGTTTTTTGAAGCAATAAATCAAACAATTTTGTTATGGCATTTGCCATAAAATGTTACAGCAGTTTAACTTACATGCACAGAAGTACATATGGAGACTCAAACATGTGAAACACAGCTTTTCTTACCCTGTTTTTTTATGCTCTACTTGTATTTTTTTCCAGCCAAGTTTCTAAACAGTTAAATGCCTGTTTGATGATGTTTATTTCAAAGAAGGAATTATGTGGAATTCTGCAGAGTGGATCTACACAAAGGTTTTCAAACTACACTCTTAAAAATAAAGGTGCTTCACGATGCCATAGAAGAACCTTTTTGTCTAAATGGTTCCATAAAGAACCTTTAACATCTGAAGAACCTTTCTGTTTGACAAAAGGTTCTTTGTGGTGAAAGAAGGTTCTTCAGATTACAAAAAGGTAAGAAAGAGATGGTTCTTTAAAGAACCTTTGACTGGCCTGCGCACGTTAAGGCTGCATATTTAATACAATAAATAATCAAGATTATAACTGCCACCATTACACTACTATTCAAAAGTTTGGCATCTATAGCATTTTTTTATGTTTTATAATAAATATTTTATGCTCATCAAGACTGCATTTGTTTGATCAAAAATGTAGTAAAACAGTCAATTTTATTACAATTTATAATAACTGGTTTCTTTTTTATTATATGTGCTGATTTGGTGCTCTTGAAACATTTCTTATTATTATCAATGTTGTGCAGCTTAATATTTTTATGGAATTTTGTATGATTCTTTGATCAAATTGAAAGTTCAAAAGAACAGCATTTGTTTGAAGTATAATTTTTTTTACAACATTATAAATGTCTTTACTGTTACTTTTGATCAATTTTAATGCATCCTTTTTCAATAAAAATATGAATTTCTTTTTCTTTTCTTTTTTTTAATAAAAACAATCTTACAGAGCAAATTTTGAAACTAACTACTTTCATTGTGCCTATTTTTTTTCTTTCTATTTATTTGTTTGTTTGTTTTGTTGTTGTTGTTGGGGGTTTTTTTTTTGTAAATGTGTGGGTTTCATCAATTAATTTTAAATATGTCATGATACTGCTGTGTGAAACAGCTATGAAGTAGTTCAGGAACACTTGCTTGTTTTATTTGTGTAGCCTACATTGCCCCATACAAAATAAGTAAATTTTTTCAATTTAAATTCTATTAAGCAAAATTAATAATAATTATTTGAAGGAAAATAATCCATAATTATGATTCCTGCACTAAGTGTATGTTTTGTTGCGCACCTTTCTGATGTCTCCTGCAAAGACACACACTCAGCATTCACCTGTGCTTGGGGCTCTGAGAAAAATTTGTGAGATAAAAAAAACTATTTATATAATGTGTTTTTGGGGCTCAAAATATTATTGAAATATATTTAGCGTAATGTTTTGTTTGTTTTTTTACTTTCACATTTACCAAATTTTATATTTCTTGTTCGTTATATGTCTAAAGACAGAACAGAAATCATGTTCCAATTATTTTATTTTATCACACTTTTACATTCTGAAGTATAAATATTTTTTTTATACATTAAAATATATAGCTGACTTTATATTATTGGAAGAGGGAGGGATCATATCATATTTTGGGGCCATCGAAAACCCATGTATTTAAGTGTGGTAAAATGTATTTAATGGAGCAGATAGCTGGTATTACCCTTTTATTGGTAGCTGAAAGCATGATCAAATAAATCAGAGTATTTAATAAACAAATATGACTTTCCAATTAGGAAATCTGCACATTATTTGTGGCTGCAGATTCCATGTACACCTGCTCTTTATTAATGGATAAATCTATCAGAGCTAGAATCATGGCTTGTGGCATGTTTTTACATTTGCAGATTCATAATGGAAGCTATGTGTTGTGTGTCATCAACAATAAAAGCATTGGTGCCTACATTGCCCCATACAAAATAAGTAAATTTTTTCAATTTAAATTCTATTAAGCAAAATTAATAATAATTATTTGAAGGAAAATAATCCATAATTATGATTCCTGCACTAAGTGTATGTTTTGTTGCGCACCTTTCTGATGTCTCCTGCAAAGACACACACTCAGCATTCACCTGTCCCTATTGGCAGGAGGTGTTGCTGGGGGTTTATGATGTCTGCTTGATTAGAGGATAGGTTTACATTACCCGCACTGACATCCTGCTCAGGCCTGTGTGGCATGTTTTTACATTTGCAGATTCATAATGGAAGCTATGTGTTGTGTGTCATCAACAATAAAAGCATTGGTGAGACAGACTAGACATTGTTTGATGAGACCAGTAAGTGACCCGCCTCTTGACCTCTTTCGACCTCTTGACCTGCATGGCCACAGTGTCGGACTTCATAGGGACAGAACTTAGCAACCTGCTGAGGTGCCATAGCAACTGGCTACGAGCTTTTGCCTTCCTGCCACCGTTTGACCTTTGACCATTGTGATTTGCAGGGATGATGATGAGAGATTGACTTACACAGGCATATGGGTGCATGCACACACACACACACACAGAACCACATTAAAAATCTAAAGAAGGATTCACAGTGACACAGAATGAAAGTTACAGACTTCAAAGTCTGCACGTTCACACATTACAGGGTTCCCACGGCCCTGAAAGACCTGGAAATAACAGGGAATGTTAAAATTGTGATGTCCAGGCCTGGAAAAGTCATGGAATTTAATGGAATCTTTAAAGTCTTGGGAAAGTCTATGATGTTAATGCAGTGTCAAAAGTTTTGGAAAACCCATGAACTTTTCTATTGTAAATGTACTTTTTTTTATCGCTTTAAATTATTTTATTGGTAAGCGTGAGCAATTAGTCCACTGAATCTCGTTCATAAACTTTTTTGTAGCCTAAAAAGTATAGTTGTTTAAATGTGTTCACTTTAAAAGATTCAGTTCCACTGACTGTAGCTGAGAAAGTCCATCTGTGTGTCTCATTCAAGTTTTGTAACTGCATGAACTAAATGCACATTGCCCTGTGACTTTGTTACAATATGCAACAATATGCACCTCTGCACCATTCATTTATAGACTTAAAAAGTAAAAAAAAAAGAAATTTTTCATCATTTATTCCAATCCTGTATTTTTTTCCCCCATGAAACAAAATAGGTGATGTTAAGCAGAAAGTCAAACCTGTTTTTTTTTTCTTTAAAAAAGTAGATGGTGATTTATACTGCAAAGCTCCAAAAATGAAAAAAAGCTTGTCATGAAAGTAGTTTATATGACTCATTCTCTGTGTTCCAAGTCATCTGAAGTTATACGATTGCTCTGTGTGTGCGTGTGTGTGCGCGTGCGAGTGTGTGCGCGTGTGTGTGTGTGTGTGTGTGTGTGTGTGTGATGATGTCTGCTTGATTAGAGGATAGGTTTACATTACCCGCACTGACATCCTGCTCAGGCCTGATAATGGAGCCAGTGTGCTGCAATCCCTGGCATGTTTTCAGTGCTGTGCAGAGAAAGGGCATCCTTTTATATCCAAACCCCCTCTCTGATCCTTTCTTCTCTGTCCTGATGAGGTGATAAGAGCCAGAAGGGATATAATGAACCTCTGTCAGAGCAGACAAGGGAGTGAGGAGGGTCTCTGTTGAGCTAGACAAGCTTACATGACAGCAACTGTCCTGGGGCAAGGCTACGCACACATGTAGATGGACGCACACGTGCATTCCAGTCTGACACGCTGTACTTATTGTTAGACCTTTTGACCTGCTTGTCAGGCAAAATGGTGTCTTCCTCTAGAAAGCCAGTCATAATTTATGCAATTAATCTCCTCTAAGGGCCGCAGTCTGACTCGACGTAGCCCTCTTAACTGATGGAGTCCCCTGGAGAAGCACCTCTGGTTTTTATCTGTGGCAGGAAAGCGGAGCCTTTTTTCCTGCAATGATCTCAACTGTCCCTGATCTGCCCTCAATTTGAAATTTTTGCTTCCTATAGAGGAGCTCAGTAGTAAACAAAGCAAATGTTTTGAGTAAAATAGATAAAGCCTGCTTTTCAGGCTTTGAATGCGATTTATCGAGGGGACAAAGTTTAGTTTTTGTTAACTGAATTTACAGCTGACTCGTAACAGCTTTCCTCAAACCACCATAACGCCAGTCACTGTTTTCTCTTTTAAGTGAATCTGTATAGAACATTCCCAGGCTGTTAAAGTTAGTTAGCGTGAAATTTGCGATTAACTTCCCTACTGATACAGACAGGTCTAGTCATTGTTTGCTTATTTTAATGCTTGACGTGTGCTGAAGGTATGTCTATCCTTTATCTGAACCTCTCAGATTGGTTTGCAAGCATCCATCTGCGCTGCTGTGTCATGTCCGACCCTCAGCACAGTCATGCTGCTCTTAGATTTTGTCTCACCACATGGTTTTACGTTAAAAGAGCATTGTATCTATTCACACTTTTATGATTTAGTTATGATTTCACACAGCTGTGCCGTTTGACTGGGTGTTCACATTGACAGGGTCTTGCAGCGACAAAGCAACCTGAAGTCATTTGTTTTCAATTAGAGTTGGTGAATTTTGGCTAAATTAACAAAGCGTTGTGAGCTTGTGCAGCCATGCATTTACTTTATTCAAATGGACTATGCATCAACAATGTGTTTAACTTTATACAAATGCAGTGTGCTGATGTTGTTCATTATATAATGCATTATGCCCTGATAATTTAATTTAATAAAAAAAAAAAGTTATTTGCTTTGCTCTGTCTTTGTTTTGTTTTGTGATTCTGTTCATTCAGTAGATTTGTGTAAGGAACAGGCAAAACTTTATGTTGTTATGTTGTTAATTTACGTCTTTTTAATGACTGGTTTAAATAATTTAACTATACAAAATTGCATTGTACATGTACATTTGCTTGTATGTTTATATGAGTGACAGTGTGAAAACTGTTTGACATTCGATGAACAGCATCCGTCCAGTGATGTTAAGTGTACAATCATTTGGACTGCTGCAGTGTTGGTCTTTTTAGGCAGTCTTAGTGAAAATAGAAGTGAGTGGTAACACTCTGTTTAGGTAAATGAAGTGCCTCCTAGTAACAACCAAAGCATGTCAGTAAATAAAATCCAATGGCCTAAAGCTATGGCTGCCTTAAAACAACAGGAGTTGTAATTGCAGCATGCTGCAAGCTCCAATGGTGCTTTCTGGTCTGACTCTGAGAGGAAGGAGGGCTTTCATACGGAAATGATAGGGCTTAGCTGTGGCTGTTTGGTTTGTTTGAGTAAACCATTGCTTTTATTTCGAATGTGCAGTGGAGAGTGAGTTTTATGTGGCCTACATGTAGAGCAGTCATCAAAAGGAGCTGCAGTCAAACTTATGCCCTCTGTGGGAGGAAACAGGACTAATCAAGGTATGGTTTGGGATGTATTTCAGGAGAACTGGAGAGAAGCAACTAGCCTACGTGTTTCTGAAAGCACTGCTGAAATTTCTTGCAAAAATAGTGCTTTGTCTGAGCTTGTCTTTCTCCAGGAAGATTGGTTCGGATAATACACAAACAACACATAAACACTGATATACTGAATTTACAGTACTAACTCAATTTACAGTGAAAACCTGACAGCAATTCACAGTAAATAAAAAATAACAATATTTTAGCTATTGTGGTATGGCATGTTTGTGCAAATTTATTAGATTCCTAAATGTACAGTATACAGTCAAACCAAAAATTATTCAGACACCAGAAATCATTTTTTATATTTTTTTTAGTAGTGGGTGCAGGACACTATAGTTAATTTATGTAAGTGTGAGGATAGCAAAATAAAGTAAACTGTGACATGTTAAACCCAAAAAATATTCATACAGTGAACTACCAGTAAAATTGATTTTAAAAAATTGGGACCAAAAATTATTCAGACACTTTGACCTGACCATGTTTTGCTTAATTGTTATCTGATATTATCAAGATGAATTTGTTCTGACGTAGTTTAACTCCATTACCGTTTTCTAAACTATAGCGAATAAACTGTTATAATGTGTGAAATGTTGAAGGTGTCTGAATAAATTTTGGTTTGACTGTATATTAATTAATGGTTAATGATAATATTCAAGTTTGGGGACCAATACTCACTATTAACTAACTATTAACTTTTGCCTCAATAAACTCCTAATTTCCTACTAATTAATAGTAAGGTATTTACTAAGTTTAGGTATGGACCAGTTTGATCATAATATGCATGCTAATAAGCAAGAGAGAGAATTGGTTCCTAAACTTTTTTTTTTATGTAATTTTTTTTACAGTATTTTAAAATAAAATTACATGTATGCCTGTTAAATCTACTGTAATTTACTAAATATAATTTTCACTTTATACAATAATGTATACATTTGTAATTTTAGCATTGTAAATGTATGTTAAATTTAACATAACAGTTATGTTTTACTATATTAAATATTGTACAGAGAAATTAATAGCAATTTAGTTAAAAGTTTTAGCATTGCAAATAATCTTTTGCATTGCACGCATTTTGGAGTTTTAAAAGGTACTTTTTAAGCTAGCAGAAACTCAGCGATTGGCCAGCTGCTCTCTGTAGCTCATCTCTAGGGATGGGTATCGTTAAGGTTTTAACGGTATTACTACTCTTACCAATACTGCTTATCGATTCGGTACTTTAATGGTATTCTTATCGGTATTTTTTGTTTTTATATATATATATATATATATATATATATATATATATATATATATATATATATATATATATATATATATATATACACA
>NW_015505317.1:1338488-1356859 GCF_001515645.1 Sinocyclocheilus grahami | reverse complement strand
CTACAAAATAAATCTAAAAGTAATCAAATGTAAATGAACACTGCATAGTTTTCAGTGTAAGTATTGATAGATTAATGCTTATTAAAGCTATAACGTTATTCAGATTAAGAGCTTGTGAATGATTTTCTCTTTGCATTTTGATGGCCCAAGCGCCAGTCTGTCTTTAAGACAATATACTGACACACATCGGATTTTCTCCCAACTGTTCTCCTCCACTTAAGACATAAACTGTGTTTAAGTAAATACTCTCCAAGCCGGCCATTTTGACATTTGTGTGTGTATTTGATCGTTTGGACATGCGCCCGAAGCTCAAAGTGTAATTTGTTTGTCCGTTTTGGAGCGTGCCGCGCACACACATTTCAGCCTGAGGAACAGCATCTCTTGTGCAGATTGTGCTTTCAATGTTTTATTATCAAACATGTCCCGCAATTTAGCAACAGTAAAGACGGCATCTTACAACAATCACCGATTGAGCTGATTCTGACGTTAAGGTTGGGTTTTAGGGAGGAGCGAATGCGTACCGCTGTGAAGGGAAAGAAGTTGCGCAAGACGAAACCCAGCTAGTTTTTAATAGCTTTACCTCATGTCTTCTTTTGTATAATCCTTAGAAGCCAATATCGAAATAAAAAAATACAATTAGCTTAATAAAACCGCCACAGGCCTAAAGTGTAAGCAGATGTTTGAATGTTTAGTTCTCTCTTCTATCATAATTAAACAGCGCTATCATGTTGCGCGTGCTGAAGCTCCTCCGCGTGGACGCGATCTCGCTTCTGAATTGCGAATAGCAAAAATGCATAGACAAATGTTTGAAAAACAGCTGGCGACTCTGGTGAGATAGAATTTGCAAGATAATGTACAGTATATATAGCAATAATAAATGTAAGTGTGTTTTATTAATTTCTCCAGTACCGATAGCAGAACCGTTAACGTCAGAGCTTATCGATACTCCGGTCTTTCATAATTTAGCCCCGGGACCGATTAAATACCGGGTTTCGGTACCCATCCCTACTCATCTCTGAGTCTGACTGCATAGTATCTGTCCTCTGTCCCTGGCTGATGAACTCAGGTCTCTTTTCTATTCAATGAAATGAAGCGCTTTAGTTGTTTTTCTTTCGTCAAGACTTGGCGTGTGCAGAGGCAGCAGAACAAAGCCTCCGCTTTCCTATAGCGAACGTGGAGCCAGATCTACGCCATCCAAACTTGGCATAGAAACTTGGAGTCAATCTGTAAGCAATTTAGTGTAGCTCTGTGGAAGCAGTTTGCGAGAGACAGCGTGCGAGAGCGGGAGATTTCTTATAAATAGTAATAGTGTGCGGCAGTCAGTAAGCACCGAATGGGTGTGCTTCAAATGAAAATGTGCTGAAAAAATCCTTAAAGGCAGTCAAAAGCGAATACGCACAAAAGATTGAGTTCGATATTACCGTAATCATTTCCGCTAAGGTCTTTCCTTTCCAAAACAAAAAAGAAAGGGGGGACTTCATAAGAGCTTTTGAGTTGCCTGCAAGCGTGCACACGTATATGTGCGGCTGAATGTGTTTTGTTAGTGTGTGTAAAAGATTGCTCGCGTGACTGTTATTATTATGTCACCCATATGCTCTCCAAATTTTTCAGTTCGCCGCTGAGTCAAAAGAATTGACCTGCACGGACCAGATGGTGGGATCATATAACTGATATTATGTGACTTATTTTACAAGGCAGGTGGTGCTGGGTCATGCTCTCTGTCTTTATTAGAGCAAAGCAAACTCAAAGACACTTTTGTGCTGTGCCATCTCCTGACTGCAGTGGACCATAAGTAAAATGAGAGATACTTCCACCTTATGGATCTGTAATATTTTTTGAAAAGCATGAGTGATATTTCAGTCAAGGTGTGGTTGATATGTGATGGTGATTATATTTTTTAGAGTATATCTTTATATTGTTATATGTAAATAAATAAATATTATGATATGCATTAAGGATTTCTTTCTTTTATTTTTTAATTTTTTTGTAAGTTGTGTAAGCTGTAATTGGATTGCAAGAGGTACCCAAGAATATCATTGTATTTTGTATGTTTGGCGATAAATGCTTTGCCTTGAACTTGATTTATAGGTTTGCTAGAACAGGGAATTAAAGTATTGGAATTTTTGAAAAATGAAATGGCCAGAATTAATTTTATTCAGTTAATTTGTGAAATTCAAGCATGTGTAACATTTTAACACCCTTAAAACAAACTAAACACAAAAAAGCAATTAAAGAGACCCGATAAAACTTTAAAGCTATTCTAGCCTTAAAAAATAGATTTTAAAAAGATTTTTTAGAAGAAACAAAAAAACAGTGGACAGGGGACAGATAAGTTTTTCTAATAATAAAAAAATACCCCTATACATTTTGCATAAACTATCCTAGACAAAAAATATGTGTTGCTTTACAGAATACATAATATGTGACATTGTTAATAAATGTCTTTTCATATAAATTTTTTCTCTCTCTCTCCATTTTTGCCCCCTTCTCCCCCAATATTCTCGGATGGGTGATCGCCTTTTCAACCCTGTAGGTGAGTGTATATCTGCATTTCCTTCACAGTTATTATATAGCAGATGTTTCTTTTGGTCATTGCAGAAATCTTTACCTCTTTTATAGACACTTAATTTTGAGCAGCTTGTAATAAGAATGTTCCTTATGAAAACAGCACTTTGGATGCACTCCACCTCTTTAAACCTTTGAACTGTTGTACTGGGACTGAAGTACACATACATCAAACATAATAGTCTATCTGTACCAAATGTACTATTTTTAAATCAGATCATCATTCATAGACTGTAATATTTTTGTATTGATGTGCAATAGAAGTTACATTGTGGCCACATTGTGTTCCAGTGGCATGCTGAGAAGTTTAGACCATTGAGATTGCAAGATATGCTTGACTCTTTCTCAGATATGATACTGAACTGACTTTCATAAGTTTGTGTTTTCTTGTTTGGGACATGAATAAGTAGTAAGTACTTATTGTACTTAAGTGTGTGTGTTTTCTGTTTGTTTTATTTTCTGTTTTGTTTTGTTTATTTTTTTTTAAATATATATATAAAAAATGAAATAAAAAAATCTAATTTGGTGGGATAGGGCAAAATCACAATTTAAATGTGTTTTTTGTGGCTCTGGTGCTATTTTTCCCACCCTATCTGTGAAAAGTGCCAGTATTAATGGTGGAACTGTAGGATGAGACTGGACAGATAATGCTTTAGACTTCCAGAGAAAACCACTGATTTGCTTAAGTCTACTGTTCAGGAAGCTGGGCTAATTTCCAAAGGATGTGGTTATATGGTTGTCTTGATTTTAAGCTTAACTTAGCATGCCAGATATTTCTCTGATGATGACTATTGATGAAGAGGTGGGTGCTGCTCTGACGTTCAGAGTGGAAATGCCTCGGCTGAATAACATTGGAGTATAAAAAAGAGATTTACTTTTGTATTTCCTCAAGGCACTAATGGATCATATAAATACAGATTATTGCACTAAATATCACTGTATAAGCGGAGTTCTGCATGAACTCCCAACATTGGTCTGAAGATCCCACTATGGATCCTTACATGACTTGCTGCTCTTTTAGATCTGCTGAGAGTTTACCACTGGTTCACGGCTCGGTGCAGAACCACTTCACCTCTGATGTGAGATACAGTGTGCCACATTTTCCATAAAGACATCCCCAAAGGGCAAAATCAAAAGCTTCCATTAGTTAGAGATCCCTGCTGTTCCCATTTAAGGCCAACTCTGAAACTTGAGAGGAGAAACGACTGTCTAAATTTGCTTTGTGTTGGAAATCTGCACATTAAGAGTAGATTGTTTTCTAAAGGTTATTCATCCCTCATGTTTGAATCTTCCTCCTTTTTTGTAATCACTTCTTCAGATGTAATCAAAGTTTTTCCATCTGCTTTGCATCTAGGAAGTGATTCTTAAAGCCTTGCAAAAGTGCTCATTTGCAAAGGCACTCAAATGATAATGTTTCTTACTGGGGCCTCTGAGTGTGTGAATGCCTTTAGGTTTGATTTATGTAAATGTTTGAGGTTGAGCAGTGTTGTGGTTGTAGTTTTGGGGCTAGCACGCATCTCTTTGTTCAAAGATGAAATTGCACATGAACAGGGAACGTGAGGAACCGACAGGAGGCATCTCGCTCTCTCTCTTTCTCACACTGTCTCGCTATGACGCTCTAATTTTTCTAATTTTCTTTCAAAACTAGCACATTGAAGCTGTGTGTTTAGCTCAATCCTCTATCATGTCACCTCATGTTTGATTAATTGCACTGCTACTTGCATTACAGGATTCCTTATCCTCTCACCTTAGCTGACATTGTTATTACTTCCCCCTAACAGTGTCACTGTTAGTGTTTCTCATTATTTGGAAATTGTACAAATCCTTAAATTGATAGTTCACCAAAAAAGTTTGACTTGACTTTGACTTCTTTGATTTTCTGTGGAACACAAAATAAGATATTTTGGAGAACTTTTAATGACCCCCCCCAAAAATTTTATAAAATAAAACGGGCATTAAAAAAATATTCTTCTTTTTGTATTCCACAGAAGAAAAAGTCAAGTTGCGTCTCAAATGACACACTATGCACTATGCTTTTATGCACTATGTACTCAAGCGTGTAGTGAATGAATTTTATAAGGTTATTTCGTCATTAATAATAAACATTCCACACTTAATTTTTTTCCTGTTAATTAAGTGAATTATCTGCATATTTAATGTGCACTTTTTTTGGGGAATTTTAAGTGTGAACACACTACTAGCGCAATTTAAACTATAAAACAGCACAGAATGGTGCATAAGTACGCAAATTGTGCAGAATGTAAATGATGACAGAATTTCAGTTTTAGGGTGGACTCTTTTAACTTTTAATAACGAACTTGAACTAATTTTGCATTGTTTGTACTAGAAATATGAATGATGGTATAAATCAGGCAGTTTGTTGAAGAGAGGTATGCTGTTACATTTTAATAAATTTTTTTATTGTAATTAAAATTTTCACAATGTTATTTTCTTTTTCTTCCCAAAAATTTAAAGTTCTGTATATTTTTAGGTGTAATTGTGTCATAGTACCATGGGATGTGCTGTCAGACTCAATGATTACTTGTGTACAGATGGACGTGAGGTAATATTGTTATTGTGCTGGGCTCAAGTGTCCGATCCAGTCACAATGATTGGAGAGTTTTGTCTTCTGGGAACAAACTTATTGTGTTCGTCCATAATAAATAGTCTTTTCCTCCACATATGTTTGAAAAACTGCAGCCGCCTGTTGATTTCAAGGGCTATCATTTATGCCGTTGACGTATTTAATGTGCGCAGGCTGCAAACAACATCTATAAGCAATTAATAATTGTAACATTTTCAAGAAAAGTTTGACAGGGCTGTAAAACTTATGATGTTTTGCATTGTTTTTTGAGATTAAGTGGTAAAGGTTTATTTTTGCCATGTAATTATACGTTAGGAGAATCAGTTGTAAAACAAGTAAAAATTTGTTGAGTCTTGTGAAGTCGACTTGTGAGGGAAATGAGAGAAAAAGAACTGCCCTCGGGAGCCAGGGACGTGGAGATGTGTGTGTGTGTGTGTGTGTGTGTGCAGAAGAGAAAAAGAAGTAATGGGAAGAAAAAGTTGGATGATATTGTCCAACACTCATAAACCAGGGACTGAAGAAAGATAAAATAGCTGAACCATCCAGTTGAAAGGAAAACAAATGAAAGATAGAGAAGATAATACAGGAATTCCACAAATCCCCAGTGATGAGTCAGGGAATGATACGTCTCAGCGGAGGCCCTAATAAATTCCTCCCTTGATTGGGAGCACGATGTGAGTCTTAGGTTGCTATGGCTGCCTGCAGGAATCTTGTCTTGCCTCACCCAACTTTCTCAGGACGTTGTAGTTGATTGCGGAGTCTGGCAATGTCAGTTGTCACTCAGTCAGGTCTCTTCAGTAATCACGGTAGAGTTTGATTGAAATAATTGGGCTGAATGGGCCTTGATTGGAAACGTCTTGGGTGTTCTCAATTAAACAGGCAAGTGTCCTTTTTTGAAATCAGGATTCATTTTTGCTCGCGCTCTCTCTCTCGTGCCCTCTCTCTCACTCTCTCGCTCTCTCTCGCGCTCTCTCGCTCGTTCGCGCACATACACACACGATGCGCAAAACTCCGCATTTGAACAGTCAATAGCAAATACTTAAAATAATAACAAAACAGTAGCTGATTCAGAAGCGCCAGATTGTCATAGCAAAGTCAGAATTACCTCCTCTCCTAGGTTCACGAAACGGTCGTCCATAAAATGCATTGCTGTTCTGTTGTAAGTAATCTTAAAGATTTATAAATGCATCTACTTTCGGAAGGCCAAAAAAGTGCTTTTGCTTTCGCCTAGAAACACACAGCGTCTCCCTGACATGGCTGCTTCAACACTAACTGCGGTTACTGAAACCACGCCATCTCACTAGGAATCTATGCAAACCCACATGAACATACATCTACAGATGCATACTCTGATGTGAAAACCATCTTTCCAAGCATAGATAAAGAAAGTCACTGTGACCGTCCTTAACCCTCTCTGTAAACACCCTTTACGTTGTCAGATATACATGTGAAGCCATACGGTGAGGATCGTAACTACATACTCATAATTCATTCTTCAAAATTACACACAGAAACACACACTCACTCATACCCATATCCTCGCAGCCTGCTGCTGGCATGATCACTCTTTCCTTTCATGGATGCCAGCTAATCACAAAAGCGTGCCTTAGACGTGGAGAAAGTGTGTGTGTGTGTGTGTGTGTGTGAGGGAAAAATAAAAGGGTTTGCTTCACTATAAAGAATCATTTTAGCATTTTTGTTTAGTTTTTTAATAAAAATATCAAAACTTATAACGACATAAATGTACTACTTTTGCAAACAAAATTGCATAAGACAAGACTTGTTTTCAGAGAATCTTAATTGAATTACATTTATTATTCTTACGCTACTAGCAAATTGTTTATTTATTTAGTTAGTTATTGTGTGAGGGAGAAATAAAAGGATTTCGCTATAAAAAAAAGTTGATATTAGCTTTATGCTAGATTTCTTACATTATAGAGTTAATTTCAAGACCCCATGAAATCGAACATATGTTAGATTCTAGATGCTGATATTATTAAAATATAGATGTTGTGTTCAAAATGATGCACTATACACTATCCACTCACTCTTTGTATTCTGTCACAGTGTGTCAATTATGAAAGGTACACTCTAAAAACGGCTGGGTTAAAAACAACCCAATTTGGGCTGTTTTGGCAACCCAGCGCTGGGTTGTTTTAACCCAACAAGTTGGGTTATTTTGTTTGACCCAGCATGCTGGGTTGCTTTTTTATGGTTTAAAATTACTACACTGCTAGGCTAAACCTTGATTATGTATTTATCCATTTCATTGGGAGTGAAAAACAAACCTACAAATCTTGTTCATTTTAAAATCACTAAGGCCATTAAGACTATTTCTGAGGCGAAATCCGCATCCACGTATTTTTCAATATAAGCTCTTTACGGAATATTTCCGCCTTCCATGAAATCTCAAGATACTACTGGACTCAAACAATGAATGATGACTTTACATTTTTAATCTTTACTTACCATAAACCATCTTTCACCTCTGGGTTATTGATCAAGACCAATTTTCAACCCAAAATTGGGTTAAAACAACCCAACGTCCTTACCCAGAGGTCTCAACCCAGCGTTTTTTAGAGTGTAGTGTCATCTAAAATGGAACAATTAAGGGGTTAATTCAGCCAAAATTTTTAATTGTGTCAAAATTTGCTCACCATCATGTAATTCCAAGCCCATAAGACTTTGGTTCATGTTTGGAAAACATTTTAATGAAACCTGAGAGGTTTCTGTACCTCCGTATAAAGTCAAGGTAACCAAAACATAGAACATCCAAAAAAAAGGTCATAAAGGCCTTGTAAAATGTGTCAAATGCTAGAACAAATCTCACTGGTTTTTGTGCATAACACATTCATGTTTGAGCTTCTGTGTTTGCCATGTGTGATACGCTCTGTGTATGTCTGTTTATATGTGAATGAGAGCCTAAATTAAATCTGTTCATCATAAAGAAATTGTATCTCTCACACAATTCATATGAATTTGAACGTCTTAATGACGTTTGGATCTTATAAGTTTTGGTTACCTGGACTTTTAATGGAAGGACACAAACATCTCTGGTTTCATTTAAAATATCTTAATTTGTGTTTCGATTTAGAATATTATTGAACGTTTTATGGGTTTGGAAAAACCATGAGCGTGAGTAAATGATGACAGAATTTTCATGAACTATCCCTTTACCACTATGTCCTGTGAGATGCAATTCGATTCCAAATGCTACAAGACACAACAAAAACAATCACAAATCACAGCCAGAGGAGCATGTGGATGGGCTCTCTCTCTCTCTCTCTCTGCAAGTGCACTGCTGTATTTCACTCGCAATGAAATGGATAAATGCATAATCAAATTAATGAAAAATAAACAATTTTTGCGCTTTTCAAAATACATTCTCACTGACTGATACTGTACATTGCTGATTTTATTATGGCCATTAAAGTCACACAAAAATACCTGAACTCAAATTAAACCATTTTTATGTTGTACAAAACACATAAGTACTTGAGATTGTTGCAGAAATAGAAACCATAGTCAAGTCAAGTCAAGTCACCTTTATTTATATAGCCCTTTTAACAATACAGATTGTGGCAAAGCAACTGAACAGCATTAATTAGGAAAATAGTGTCAATAATGCAAAGTGACAATAGTAAACACTCATTTTTCAGTTAAAGACAGTTCATCATTGAATTCAGTGATGTCAACATCCAGCTCAGTTTAAATAATATCTTTGCAATCATGTCAACGATAACGCTGGAAATGAAGTGTCCCCAACTAAGCAAGCCAGAGGCGACAGCGGCAAGGAACCAAAACTCCATCGGTGACAGAATGGAGAAAAAACCTTGGGAGAAACCAGGCTCAGTCGGGGGGCCAGTTCTCCTCTGACCAGACGAACCAGCAGTACGGAAAAATCAATTTAAGACGTAATAAAACAGACGATGAATAATATTAACAGCAATTATTATATGATGCAATCAAACTTATAGCAAAATGTGGTAGTTCTGTATGTTGTTTTAGGGTTGGCATCATCTGAGGTCCTCTGAGGGGTTGCATCATCTCTTCTCAGGTGTGCTGGATCCAGACTGAAGCTTGTGTAAATCCTCCGTGGCAAAAAACAGAGAAACAAATACAAACATAATTAGCGTAGCTGCTGTTCCAACCAAGCAAAAATGATTTGTTTAACCCAAACTAAAGAATAATAATGTGCATTTGATTAGATATAACTGCAGTAAAAGATTATGAGATGCATTATTTGAATGCTTGGCCAAAGAGATGTGTCTTTAATCTAGATTTAAACAGAGAGAGTGTGTCTGAACCCCGAACGGTATCCGGAAGGCTATTCCAGAGTTTGGGAGCCAAATGCGAAAAAGCTTAGCATAGCTTGCTTCGTATCGCCAAAGTGCAGAAGTTTGTGAAATGGGACACCACTTCTTCATTGTTTTTGCAGTTTACTTTGGTTTAGTTGGCACAGATATTACCACTGTAATTATAAGAGGAAGTTCTATGCTGGGTGAAATGGTTTAGGTAGCTTCTGTCTTATGCCAGTCTGCTCGTACATACACACAAACCCCACACATGGTGTGTCACCACAGGCTTTGCTTGTAAAGTCAGAGCAAGTGTGAAACTAAAGAGGTGGTTTAAGGTTTTATGAGGACCGGTATTATGGCAGTGGTGGAGTGTGAGAGGAGAACTTCACCTCACTCAGCGTAAACTCATGTGGCACTTGGCTGTTCGCACCATTTACTGGAAGCCAAAAAAGTCTCAATCAGTTGTGATACATTTGCAGAGCACAGCGTTCGAAGCCCTGGAGCATTTTGCCTCAGTGTTGTGATGTCATTCTGAATGTAAGGGCCTGGAGGGTGGATGGATTAGATGATGTATGGTAGAAAAAAGAATTGGTGGATTAGAATAAAATAATTTAACCTTCAGTGAGTTTGAAGGGAAGCACGGGTGATTTGGGATCCATGATTCTCTCACACACCTCAGGCATCACTTCAATGGCATCAGCTTTACATAAATCACAGCAGACGGACTAGACTCCAGTTCTAAACTGAGTGAAATATGTCAATGAACCAAACATTCAATGCATTCTTGCGGTTAAAACAACTAGATGGAGCACAATGGAATGACATAAAACACAGGTGCCTCGTGATGTATTTTAGGTTGAAATGTAAAGTTGAATTTATTATAACAAATAATTTATGTTAAAAAATTTTTTGAAAGTGAGCAATTATCTGGTGTTTAGAGAGAATCGAGTGTGTGTGGGGGGGCTTAAAAAAATAATTTGCATATTGCAAGTATTGCTTGTATAATTAGAAAAAATATATTTTTTATTACAACCTTTATGTAAAATAAAGATAATAGAAAGTGCCATGTGTCTCCAGCTCCAGTATGAATGGATGTGCCACAGCAGACTGGAGGTGTGTTTATGGTGCCATGTGCCCCTCTGGTGCATCAGGGCTCTAAGAGCACCGGGGGATAATCTTAGCTTGTAAAACTTTAGGAGCTTTCAGCCACAGCCAGCCTTTATATGCAGGGACAGAGCTGCACTGTGGGGACTTTCCTGCGATGCTGATACTTTTTCATTATGGAAAGCTTGGAGAGCACACTGAACTGTTGAGAATTTTTTGTGAGGCAGAATTACCAAAAAACACCTCAATATATTTTTACAGCTCTGCTGAGAACAGGTCGATTTTGGCCTGTCTAATTAATATTACTATAATACTCGTGTATGAAATAATGTCTGTGTGCATGTGTGTAAAACAACAAACTGACGATTTATATATAATCATTTGTAATTGTATATACATTGTTGTGATTAATTGTGGCTGGAACAATAATGTAGTTTCCTGCTGAAATGGAAATGTATATACATCTTCATCATGACTAGATAGACACGGTGAGTTTGTCTTTACTATACACGTTAGATGTGATCCACCTCATAGTAACAATCCTGTCAGATCGTCCATCCTTTGAGTGAGAGTGTAACGTCACAAGTCGGCCGATCTGGTTTCGTGGTTAAAGTTAACCTTTTCGACATGTTTCCGTGTCGTTGCTCAGCAATGGAGAGCAAAAGGAGAGTGGGACGATGGGCGGTGCTCGGGGTGGTGACTGAAGGCGGTGACTGTGTAGTTCTGATGTCAACTTTTTACGGAAGTCACGACGGTTCGTGAAAAATCACAGCTACTTTATGCAGGCTGTGTGCATTTTATTGTGGACTGACTGTTTTGAAACTTATATGGTAGTTAAATAGCCCCTAGACCTCAGTTATTCTGAAAATGTTCAGTTTTGACAATATGGGACCTTTAAACTATTTTTCACTGAATAACATTCCTCTAACATTTAACTTTTTTGCAGAAGACTGTTTCTGCTTCAGATAAAAAAAAATGTTTTAATTAATTGTGACTTAATATTTCACTTGCAACTTTATTTCTCATAATTGTGATTATATCTAACAATTATTTGTCCTATTTATGACTTTATCGCAGAACTTTGTATACCCTAACTGCAACTCTTTTTTTCATAAATGTGACTTTACAGTATATCACAATTTGTGTTTTTACAGTTTTGACTATTTTTCATAACTGTAAATATTTCTCAGAATTGTAACTTTACATCTCAAAATTCTGTCTTTGTTTTTTCATAATTGTGAATATTTCTAATTTCTTATATCTCATTAATTTCTCAATTTGACTTTATTTCTCATAATTACTATTCGTTTTCTTGTTATTGTGACTCCCGATATGACTATATATCACATTATCTTTTCATATTTGAAAATTCTCACATTTGAAATTTCTCACAGTTACTTGATGGATATTTTATGGAAACATGCTTTCGTAATTTTCTCAAATCTTATAGCTTTTTTGACAGTCTTTATAGTGAGTTAAAGGGGTCATGAACTGCATATTTATTTTATAATGTTCTCTGAGGTTCACCTAGTGTGATTTTACATAAAAAACATCATAAATTAGAAGTAATAGGCTATTTTCTATCTTGTTTTTGAGCCTCTCTGCAGAACAGCCAGTTTTTATAGGCGGGGCTTATTCAAGACTCGCAAGTAAATGCCCACTGCTATGATTGGCTAACAGTTTCGCTTATTAAAATAACAGATGGACGCTGCTGTGACGTACTCTGAAAACAACATGGGTCATTTGGGTTAAAAAACGTGTAAATACTATAATATTAAATAAATATAAAACGGTCTGGAACAGACAATGTAATAATAGTAAAGGCACGTTTACTCACACTTATGTGTTGCGACATTACTATTGGATCCACTCTAGTCAGACTCAGCACTGCATCATCGTTTACTTTCAGTCTCTCTGAAAAGCCTGCATCATACTGTCTTGTTTAAAAATGAATCCGTAGTAAAGTATAGTAAAGCAAACAAACAAACATTGTTTTTTCTTTGCTAATTTTACCCAGTGTTTACACCAGACACGAGCTGCGCAACACGACTATAGACAACAGAACCCATTATAATTGTAAATTCTGTCTACACTATTCTGATCACAAGGAAGTCAATTCAAAGACTGTTTTTCACAACGTACACTACACAGTGTCTTGTAATCTTGTAATGTTATCTGTATGGTTCTGTTGATGAAGTAATCCTGTTTTTGCATCTATCTAGTATTTCCTCTCCTACTACTACAAGTGCGTATCAGTGGGCAGGGCTAAAGGGGCAGTGATGTAGAAGCAGGCGTTGATCTTCACCGGCGGAGGCGGTGCTTAGCCACACTATTACGTCATAAAGTGGCGCATTCCAAAACGAGTCGTTTTCTGAGCTTGGTTTCAATAAAAGCTGTTTTTAAACTAACAAGAAAGTTTTGAATTTTGAAACTTGCAGGATTTTTTTATAGTACATTGACCTGTTATATGTCAAAAGGTCAAGGGAAATTTGATTTCGCAGTTCATGACCCCTTTAAATTTGGTGGTTAAAAATGTACTATGGTGGTATACAGTAATAGCATCATAATTTTATATATACCATGGCACTAAATGATTACCATAATCATATATCATGGTATTAACATAGCCCCTTAGACATGTCAGTGTTAATACCATGGTACTTTTACTGAGACGTACTAATATATGACAAAATCCAATGGAATTAAATGCATATAACCTTATACTTCTATATACATTGTTGCTTTTGATACACACACACATCCTTGCTTTCTCTGTCTCTTGCATCTTGTCTTTCTGCATTTCTAGTGGTTTGGCACTAAAAGTAGGACTGATGTGGGAATATCTGGTGCACTTAACATAGTTCCACAGAAATGCTAAACTAAATAAGAATTTGTCTTTTGTTTGTGTGCTTTAGTAGTTGGACGGGCTTTCTGCGCTCCAGTTCTCTCCACCAATTTACTGTAAATGTTCCATTCATTAATCCATCTGTTCTGTGTAATTGTACCATAGGTTGTGCAGGAATGTTGGCAGCCATCTTGACTTATTTTTGTCATATTGCTGCACTTGCTAAATGCATAGCCTTACTTCTGATAGTCTGGGAGACAAAATAAACTTTCTCGCTCAGCCGTACTAAATTGAATTAGGGTTTTAGCAATTAATTTGGAATCCATTTCTAAGGCAGGTCAACCGTGCTGTGGAAACATGGTGCTCAGATGTTGTTGGCAGGACTTCAGGAAGGTTCATGGCTCTGTGGACTTGTAAGTGCACTCTGTGAAGGCAATCTCTTGATGAGCTGTAATGGACCCAGTGCTGCTCTGCAGTGCTGTTCAGTGTCCTGCTGGAAGACTTTGAGCTTTCGGAGTGCACAAACACACACACACACTCTCAAAGACTTTGTTATTTGCTCAACACAGACCATAGAGGTGGTACTTCCCGAAACATTTACCCCCAGATCCACCAGCAGTCTTCTTTGGGCCACAACTGAGCTTACCCTAAGCACTTTTTGTGTTCATACGCAAACAGTTTATTCCAATGGTAGGTAGATAAATAAGTCTATTAGGTAAGAACTACAATCATTTAAGGCTAATATCTGTCTGGATACGAGGGCTTCCATTCTGCCGCATGATTACATGAAAGATGCTTTGGCCTTTGTTTTTACACAATAATAAACACAACCTTAATTATGCTTGTGGAGGGAAACCTGAGGTAATACGCAGCTAAGGACGGACATATTTTGATGAAAAATGAGACTGCATGCTGTGGAAAACAGGAAACTCACTAGCCACGGTCATTCGCTATGGCCGATTGTAGTGTTTAGATGCAGTTCCAAAAATAGCACATTAAGTACCGCATCATAGCGAAATGCAGATGTACAACAGGTGGGCCATATGCTTTTGTTTCATTTTTTAGCTAATTGTCTTTTTCAGGCCCAAACAGATTTTGAACATCTTAAAACAGTTATTCCTAAACAGAAGTATGTGTATTGGAATTTGAGCAGGTTCAAAAGAATTTAAATAATATTTAAATACACTACTGGTAAGATTTTTATTGAAAGAAGTGGCTCACTAAGGCTGCATTTATTTGATCAAAAATACAGTGGAAATAGTTATATTTTATTGTTAAAATAGTTTTATTTTTTATTTTTTTTTATGTTTATTTATTTATTCATTCATTCATCATCAAGTAAATTTTCAGCAGGCATTACTCCAGTCTTCAGTGTCAAACGATCCTTCAGAAATCATCTTAATATTGTAATGATTTATATGATGATATTATATTTATATGATGATAATATATTGATTTGCTGCTCAAAAAACATCTCATATTATTATCAGTGTTGATCTTACTTGACCAAAACTTTTGCGTGGTAGTGTGTATTAAATAATATTTTGAAAATATTTTACAATTTTATTAAGAAGGAAAATTTTATACAGTGCATTTGTGTAGACTATGCTCATAGTACAATTATACAGTGTTTTGTTTAATTGAAACCAGACTTTATTAATGCTATTAATATTAATGATACTGGAATATAATATCAAGTAAATGAGAAAAACATTTTGGTTTGGTGTTGATGAAAGTATACTTGAGCCTTACTGATGGGACCCTGGGGGTACAAAGTTGGGAAACACTGTCCTATGAAATCAATTCAGTCTTGTGCTCATGTGAAAACTTGAGCAAGTAGTTTTAATAACAACGGCACACTTAGACAAAAGCCCCGGCTGAGCTGATGAATCCGCTGACTGAGTGAATGGGGGGAAGAGAAAGGACATAAAGGTAAAATATGTGTAGCACAAGGTCTGCTGTAAGATGTGTCTCTGAGTACAGTTTATGGCTGACCAGGTTGAAAGCAAAATGAGGGATTTTTATTGGGTTAAATCTACTGCTCAATTCCCAAGAGCTGGGTCACTCTAGAATCATCAGTTTTAGGTATGATGAAGCTCTTTTCCTCCCCCTCCCCACCACCCACCCTTCCTGTAGCTGTTAGGAATGCCATGGATGGGTTAATTCACGCAAAACTCTGTCTAGAAAATTACTGCAGTGTGTTAGGTTGGATTTATGCCTTTAACAACTTTAAATAGGTGTAAGATGGCATCAAGGTATTTGACCTTTATCATTAAGCTAATAAATGTATCAGTTTGAAAAAGTAATGTGGTGTACCGTGGTACGATGTTGGTATAAATGGTACTTGTTACTGAATGATTACCAATTTACTGTGTTAGCTTTTTGAAGATTAGTTGTTTTTTTGTTCTTCAAGGTTAATGCTAAGGGGAAACTTTAATTTCAGTTACAGTATAAATACATTTATAATGTTACAAAGGATTTCTGCTTCTATGCTTTAAATAGATTTCTATTCATCAAAGAATCCGTGAAAATGGATCACAGTTTCCACAAAAATATTAAGCAGCACGACCGTTTTCAACATTTACAAACCCAATTCCAAAAAAGTTGGGACACTGTACAAATTGTGAGTAAAAAAGGAATGGAATAATTTACAAATCTCATAAACTTATATTTTATTCACAATAGAATATAGATAACATATCAAATGTTGAAAGTGAGACATTTTGAAATGTCATGCCAAATATTGGCTCATTTTGGATTTCATGAGAGCTACACATTCCAAAAAAGGTGGGACAGGCCAGCCTGCAGTCCATATCTTTCACCCATAGAAAACATTTGGTGCATCATAAAGAGGAAGATGCGGCAAAGAAGACCTAAGACAGTTGAGCAACTAGAAGCCTGTATTAGACAAGAATGGGACAACATTCCTATTCCTAAACTTGAGCAACTTGTCTCCTCAGTCCCCAGACGTTTGCAGACTGTTATAAAAAGAAGAGGGGATGCCACACAGTGGTAAACATGGCCTTGTCCCAACTTTTTTGAGATGTGTTGATGCCATGAAATTTAAAATCAAGTTATTTTTCACTTAAAATTATACATTTTCTCAGTTTAAACATTTGATATGTCGTATTCTGAATAAAATATTGAAATTTGAAACTTCCACATCATTGCATTCTGTTTTTATTCACAATTTGTACAGTGTCCCAACTTTTTTGGAATCGGGTTTGTATAATAATAACCAGTGTTTGTTAAGCGCTAGACAGCATATTGATTTCTGAAGGATCATGTGACACTGAAGACTAGAGTAATGGCTGCGGAAATTGCAGCTTTGCCATCACAGGAATAAATTATATTTTAAAATAGAAAACAGTTCCTTTAAATTTTAATTGTATTTAATTGATGTATAACATTGATGTAGCGTTTTATAGCATTAAGGTGGCAGTTGTAATGTTACTGAAAAATGTGTTGGGTTGAATTATGTAAAAATGTACATAAAAAGGAGAAACAAGTAAATTGTGTTCTCTCTTCCTCTCTCTTTCTCTTTCTCTGGTCATATGTGACTGATTAGAGGATGGGACAGGGAGAGAAGCACATGCTTTGTTTTTCCTCTCTTGGCCTTGGAATTCCAAGGGATTTACGGTGCACTCACCCCTCTGATCAATGAGACCCTGGAGATGGACAGATGGAGACCCCCTCCCCTCCCTCCTTAACTCTTCTCTTCCTCCACCGATTCTTTCTCTCTTGTTCCCTCCCTGCGTCTCTTTTCTCGGACTTGTGTCTGTTTCTCTCTGTGGAGGGAAGACACAAGAGCCCCAGCTGTGGAGTGACTGGACATTTGCTGATTTTGGCAGTGACTTTGTCTTTTTTGTGGCTTTGATCCATTAGAACTGATTGGGAAAGGGATAGGGTTCAGAATGGAATGGCCTCTTCTACAGCGTGTGTATATGCGTCCTTGTGTTTGCGTGCTGGAGAAACAGATACAGATTTGTATCTCCCTGGCCCGTGATGTGACCTCATGATGTTTTGGTGTTTAGATAGAACCGTCACTATGGAAATTGCCCACCAAACCCCCATCTGTTGCACTATATGACCTCACTGCCATGTTTGTATCCCAAACTAGGGTTGTGCCGATAGACGATAATATCGTGTATCGACGATAGTCAGAGATATATCGACGATAGCAGATGTTTTTGGCTCATTCTCCTATAAATTTATTAAATTATTATTATTATTAGGCAGCCTATTATAATTCGGCTATTATTATCAAATTGCTCCGCTATTTCACTTCAGCACTGCTAAATGCACAAATTTGCACAAATGAGGATTAGAGCCTGTAGCCGGTGAAGGAGTTTCCATCCACAAACACAGACGTACATCATCTGCTGATATAAGGTATTTCATTTGTAAACTTTTTAAATATTGGGTACAGAAACCAAAAGAGTATGTATTATGTTAGTTGGTTAACTTAATTTATCAAATAGATACAGTCAAGCCAAAATGTATTCAGACACCTTCAACATTTCTCCCATTATCACAGTTTATTTGCTATAGTTTAGAAAATGGTAATAAAATATGACAAGAACTCAGAGTTAAACTGTGTCAGAACAAATTCAGCTTGATAATGTCAGATAACTTTGATAGAAAGGTATGTAATAGATTACAATCAACCAAAAATTAGACAGCTGTTAGTATGACAGTATTTACACAACTATCAATACTTAGTCGGGCAACCCTTAGCCTTAATGACAGCCTGTAGTCTCCTGGGCATGCTGTCACACAGCTTCATGCAAACCAGAACTTCAATGTTTTTTTCCCAGACTCGGTCTAAATAATTTTTGGTCCCAAATTTGTATAAATTTTACTGGTAGTCCACTGTATGAAGAATTTTTGGGTATGATTTGTCACAGTTTATTTTAATTTGCTAGCCTCACTTACATAAATGAACTATAGTGTCCTGCACCCACTAGTAAAAAAA
>NW_015505317.1:1310469-1336358 GCF_001515645.1 Sinocyclocheilus grahami | reverse complement strand
ACTGTGTCAGAACAAATTCAGCTTGATAATGTCAGATAACTTTGATAGAAAGGTATGTAATAGATTACAATCAACCAAAAATTAGACAGCTGTTAGTATGACAGTATTTACACAACTATCAATACTTAGTCGGGCAACCCTTAGCCTTAATGACAGCCTGTAGTCTCCTGGGCATGCTGTCACACAGCTTCATGCAAACCAGAACTTCAATGTTTTTTTCCCAGACTCGGTCTAAATAATTTTTGGTCCCAAATTTGTATAAATTTTACTGGTAGTCCACTGTATGAAGAATTTTTGGGTATGATTTGTCACAGTTTATTTTAATTTGCTAGCCTCACTTACATAAATGAACTATAGTGTCCTGCACCCACTAGTAAAAAAATATCAAAAATTATATCTGGTCTCTGAATAATTTTTGGTTTGACTGTATATCCTTTGGTTAAAATTTATTTGACAAGTTTTTGTTATTTTCACTGTTAATTTTTTTGCTTTGTGGTACATCATCTTTAATTTAATAACATTAGAGCTGCTCCATTGCAGCGAAGTACTGTAATTACGTGCTTTGCTGTAATAATGCAGGGAACTACTCGTTATAAATCTCCGAACTGTGATATTTTCAGAAATAGAAGTCACGTTTTTTCATCTGAAACGTGCTGCGATTTATATTCCAAAGCCTGATGGTCATAAATGTGACAATTTGGAGGAGAAGATAACGTGATTGAAATAGATGAATAAATTAAAATAGAATGATGAATAAAATGAGGATCTCTCTCTCTCTCTCTCTCTCTCTCTCTCAAATTACAGCTAAAATCAGTGTTTGGGGGATAAAAACAAGTAAATTATTTTCAGATTTCGATTAGGTGCTTTGAGGCTTCTCTCAAAGCACATGTGGAAGTAATATAAAATTTTGCACTGTTTTATTTCAAATAACATACTCTTTATACTTCAACAGAGCTTTAATATTTCTATAAAACTAAAGAGTCACAACTGAGAGAATAGGTCCAGGCGTATTTTATATTACAGACCATTTCATGAACACACAATGAAATCACTTCAATTTTAATAAACAAAGGCATTTTCAGGGTCATGACCTCGTAACTTAGTCTTTTGCTATAATACCACATTTTTCTGCTTCTATACTTATTATTCTCTTTAATAATTGTGAAGTTAAAAAGCGTCTTACGTAATTGGTTAGAATAGGAGTTGTGTTTGTTAATTCACTTCTCTCAAATGGGCTTATTATCATATCAAAGCCTGGGCACAGGAGTTTGTTTATGGTGAGATCATGCAGAATGAATGCAATGAGATTCACAGAGCGCTGACAGTTCATTGGCACAGCAGCGCTTCGTAACCTCTCATCACATTAATACTAGACCAGAGAGTCGTCATCTATTAAAACATGATGTATGCACTTCCCCATATCATATTCTGCAAAAATATTTACTAAATATTATCATATTGTTCATATAATTTAGTTCATTTAGTTATTTGGCACAACACAGCCTGTACGACAGCTGAGAAATTTCTGTTGTTATCTATTGTGTATTAATGTGCGTCAATTAATTAATTATAACGGTAACACTTTACAATAAGGTTCATTAGTTAACTACATTAGTTAACATGAACTAATAATGAACTGCACTTATACAGCACTTATTAATCTTTGTTAATGTTAATTTCAACATTTACTAACACATCATTAAAATCTTGTTAACATTAGTTAATGCACTGTGAACTAAAATGAACTAACAATGAACATCTGTATTTTTATTAACTAACGTTAGTGAAGATTAGTAAATACAGTAACAAATGTATTGCTCATGGTTAGTTCATGTTAGTTTATACATTAACTAATGTTTAACTAATGAACCTTATCGTAAAGTGTTACCATTATAACTTATACTACCATTTAAAAATTTGAGGTCAGTAAGGGTTTTTTATGTTAATTTTCTAATGCTTACTAAGGCTGCATTTATTTGATCAAATGTGTGGTATCTGTTAAAACAGAGATATTGGGAAATATTATTGCAAGTTAAAACTTTTTCTATTTTAATATATTTTAAAATATAATTTATATCTGTGATGGCAAACTGAATTTTCTTATTATTATCAATGTTGAAAGCTGATGCTTTTTTTCAAGATTCTTGGATGAACAGAAATTCCAAAGTAATTTTTTTAAATAGAATTTAAAGCTGCAGTCCGTAAGGTTTGCCTCTTTGTCGCCATCTCTGTTTGAAAACCTGGAATTGCAGTTCTCTGCGGAATTATCTAGCTTGCGTGGGTTGTGAGTCGGCACGGCTCCAGCGCAGATGAATCTTATGTTCTGAAGAGTATGTGTGGCAGTCAGTCACTGCACCGGAGTGGATATTTACTGAACTTCAGAACCACAGATTCTAGTCTACATCTTGGAATATGACCCAAATAAGAATTCTTTAAATAGAATTTCATGCATCTTTGCCAAATAAAAGTTTTTTTTTTTACTTTTGAATGATAGTGTAGCTTTGTTCCTTCTTTCACACAAATGAGCAAAACTGCACTAAAAAGCTGAGTAGACTTGCTGTAAAACTCATAAGCGTGTCTGCTCTTCCTCAGAACCCCACACCACCAAGCAGGAGTCACGAGGGGGGTCACCAGGCATCCTTTGCCTGCTTTGACCTGGCTGTCTCTCAGGAGAAGAGAGGTCAAGGCGACCATTTTAGGGTTCAAGGAGTGATGAATGACTAGCGTTCCTGTTCTGTCATAAAATTGTGTTTAGTTTGACCTTATTCACAATGGCTTTGTTTCTTTTTTCGTGAGGTGAGGCTATGCTATGTTAGATTAGTTTTAAGCAAAACAATTGCACCGGGAATATTAACTCAACTCCACCACATTGTTAGTCTTTAAGCTGACAGCTCTAGTGCACTTTTGGGGCTACAATTACAGCGGAATGTATCCTCCTTATGCGGCTTATTAGTTAGCATCAATGAGCGTATGATATAAGCCCATTAGAAATGCCATCAGGTTGAAATATTTTGCAATTCTGTCGAGCAGACCTCCATTGAAACCGCATTGTATTTCATTCTGCTTTCGTCTTCCTGAAACTATTTGACGATTTCATAACGACAAAGAAAGAGAGACCAAAACCTGTGAAAGAGAAAGGAAAAGGGGTGGATGAATCAAAGAAGATGAGAAACCACAGGCCGGTGATGGCTTGAGCAGGACCGAGCTTCTTCAGGCAAGAGGCTATCAGACGTACACATTCCACCAGGCTAATTTATGAGCTCCTGTGAGCTGACTAATCCACGCTGATGCATCATGGAGGAGAACAGACTGATTGCATAACAGACCACCATCCACCATTTACCTCTGCCACGTTTGTGCTCTCCTCTCGATTTCTTTGTCACTTATCTTAATCCCACGTCTGGTGTCGGTCCATTTATTTTCATTTGTTAATTAATGGTGCTTGCTAAAGCTGCTAGTATTGCTTATACTTAGGGATTTTTAACTTTAGCACGGACATGGTTGATACCTCAAATCATGCGGCTTGCTGAAAACAATTCAGTACGTACCTTGTTTTGAAGTCGTGGTTCGGTATGTTTTAGAAACTGGCAGGAGGAAAGCAAAACATAAAATTGCAGTTTTTTTCCACTTTTCTATTTATTTGTTTTTTTAAATTAGACAATGGCTCACTGAACAAACTATGGCCCTGACTGCAACACACTCTTTAGTTGATGTTGTTGTTGTAAATAGGTGCCAAATCCTGCTGGAAAATGAAATCAGCATCTTCAAAAAACTGGTCAGCAGAAGGAAGCATGAAGTGCTCCAAAATTTCTTGGTAAACGGGTGCAGTGACTTTGGTTTTCAAAAAACACAATGGACCAACACCAGCAGATGACATTGCACCCCAAATCATCACAGACTGTGGAAACTTAACACTGGACTTCAAGCAACTTGGGCTATGAGCTTCTCCACCCTTCCTCCAGACTCTAGGACCTTGGTTTCCAAATGAAATACAAAACTTGCTCTCATCTGAAAAGAGGACTTTGGACCACTGGGCAACAGTCCAGTTCTTCTTCTCCTTAGCCCAGGTAAGACACCTCTGACGTACTAGCGTTCCTGTTCTGTCATAAAATTGTGTTTAGTTTGACCTTATTCACATTGGCTTTGTTTCTTTTTTCGTGAGGTGAGGCTATGCTATGTTAGATTAGTTTTAAGCAAAACAATTGTAATCCCATACTTTGTAATGCACCGGGAATATTAACTCAACTCCACCACATTGTTAGTCTTTAAGCTGACAGCTCTAGTGCACTTTTGGGGCTACAATTACAGCGGAATGTATCCTCCTTATGCGGCTTATTAGTTAGCATCAATGAGCGTATGATATAAGCCCATTAGAAATGCCATCAGGTTGAAATATTTTGCAATTCTGTCGAGCAGACCTCCATTGAAACCGCATTGTATTTCATTCTGCTTTCGTCTTCCTGCAACTATTTGACGATTTCATAACGACAAAGAAAGAGAGACCAAAACCTGTGAAAGAGAAAGGAAAAGGGGTGGATGAATCAAAGAAGATGAGAAACCACAGGCCGGTGATGGCTTGAGCAGGACCGAGCTTCTTCAGGCAAGAGGCTATCAGACGTACACATTCCACCAGGCTAATTTATGAGCTCCTGTGAGCTGACTAATCCACGCTGATGCATCATGGAGGAGAACAGACTGATTGCATAACAGACCACCATCCACCATTTACCTCTGCCACGTTTGTGCTCTCCTCTCGATTTCTTTGTCACTTATCTTAATCCCACGTCTGGTGTCGGTCCATTTATTTTCATTTGTTAATTAATGGTGCTTGCTAAAGCTGCTAGTATTGCTTATACTTAGGGATTTTTAACTTTAGCACGGACATGGTTGATACCTCAAATCATGCGGCTTGCTGAAAACAATTCAGTACGTACCTTGTTTTGAAGTCGTGGTTCGGTATGTTTTAGAAACTGGCAGGAGGAAAGCAAAACATAAAATTGCAGTTTTTTTCCACTTTTCTATTTATTTGTTTTTTTAAATTAGACAATGGCTCACTGAACAAACTATGGCCCTGACTGCAACACACTCTTTAGTTGATGTTGTTGTAAATAGGGGAAGACTATTTGAAAGACTAAAATGGAAAATATATTAGAAAAATGTATATATTAGTCACACTTATTGCTCTCTTGTTCTATTGCACTCAATTTGTTAGATGTGCATTCTTCTTTTAGTGAAGTCTATGAAGTTTAACAAAATACTGGTGTGACTAACAGTATTTATATAATAAATATAATTAGGAAAGAAACAACCTATTCAAGCAACCAGCCAGAAAAAGGGTTTTCAAGGGTTTTCCACAGAAAAGTACTATTGTTTTTTGTTTTTTTTAAGTCTGTTTTTAGGGCTGTCAATGTTAACATAATGGCATTGTTTTTGTTTTTATTACTACTTTAATCTGCTTTCTGAAGACTTAGGGATTTTTGCAAATTAATTTATTATACAGGTGCATCTCAATAAATTAGAATGTAGTGGAAAAGTTTGGAAGCAGTTGATTTTTTAGTCTTCATAACACACTTTTGTCTTTATAACACACTTTTTTTCCACACTTAATATTTTTCTTGCATGAAACATATTAAAGAATAAGTCTATATACATGAAACTGTGGTATGTCTGACTTTGTTTTAGGAAGACGGTCCCCCACAATCATATTTGTTGGTCCTTGGCAAGAAAATCTAATCTCTCTTTCTCATTAACCCAATACATGCACAACCCCCCTCTAAAATCAAAAACTTTTATTACCACTTGCATGAGACTTGATTAAACAGTCTTCCAGAAGGAAAGGGGCTGGTGGGGGTTGCTGTCATGGGAGCAGTGGCCTCTGTAGACTGTCAGCGGTGGCTGCTCGTTTCAAAGACTGTATGTGGATGGCCTTAAACCACTGAGCAGCTTTTCCAGATGTGCGGAATCAAAGGCATTGCTGCACATCAGTCTACAGACCAATGGACCAACCCCCACTCCCCCCAGAGAGCCAGAGAAACTCTAACTGTAATGTGAAAGAGCCAGAACGGGTTAAATTATTACTCATCATATCACTGAAAGGGCACTTTGGTTCAATTTACTTAAAATACTAACTGCTGTGTACATGTTCCACATGAGGCTGCTATATTTTATCAGTCTCCAGTTAAAGACAAGCCAACTTAAGGCGTATAGACTGTGTGGCCTTGCTAAAATGTGAGCTATTTGGCTGTATTATGGAGCGATAAGATTGTCTCAACACAGGTTTCGTCCTTATGAGCCTTTCAAGTTATCTTAACATGTGATCTCAATGGTAATCGTTTAAAGGTACATATGTGATCGTTCTGATAGCTTTCGGGCAATTAAATGGCCGTGACAACTGTAACAATTTACAATTTAAGATGAAAGTCAAGTCAACTTTGTTCATATCGTGCTTTATAAAATACAGATTGTTTCAAAGCTGCTTCACAGTAATAAACAGGAAAATAACAGAATCAATTATGCTAACTTGTTCAAATATGAGACAAATTTTAATTCTGCTGTAAAGCAGATCTGCAGAGACAATAGTGTCATTATTCGGTTCAATTCAGTCAATTCAGTGTTGGTTCATTTCAGTTGAAAAATTGCCTAAAGTGCATCAATTATGAATTCAGCTACTGTCTAAGCAGCTCTACAGAGAGTGATAGTGAGTTATTCAGCTCAAGTCAGTTCAATATTGATTCGATTCAGTTTAATAACAGTTTCAATGTCCAAAATTCATCAATTATGAAACACATTTAATTGTGCTATAAAGCACCTCTGTAGAAAACAATACTGTCATCCTCTAGCTCAATTCAGTGCAAGTTTTGTTTTCATCCAGTAGTCGTCAAATCGATAAATTTACTGAAATTCATAATGTTGTTTCAAAGGGATCGCAGTTTGCAACAACATCTCTAAACTATTATGTCCATTGCCCTTTCATTAGCTGTGTTTTGTTATTCTGTCTGGTTATGATCCCGTAGATATGCTTTTGTTTAAAATCCCATGGATGCGCTCAAACTATGTAACTGTAATTGAAGTCATACTTTAAAAGCAGCCCAAAAATGCTTTGTTGTATCTCCAAAATGCTTGTGCTCATTCCACAAGATTAATTTTGCTTCAAAGACACATCGCCCAAGTAGACAATATGTGTTTATGCATAAATTGACCCCCCATCTAATCTATTTCCATTCAAATCTGTCCCTGCTTCTAGAGCCCCTCTCTCGGGAACATATGATCCATGAAAGCATGTGATAACATCAGAACAGCAATATTAGTGTAAACATCTTCCATATGCTATCAGATGCTGGCTTCATCTACGGCCTAGGCTGCTTATTTCATCCTGCGTTGTTGCTTTATTGTGGGACGGACTCAGTAGAACTGGAAGAGGTAGCATTTGATCATATCAAGGCTTTGTCAAGAAACCCTGAAGGGGTAGAGCTGTCAGGACGGGATAGATTTAGTACATGTGAACCTGCATGTGTCCCCAATTATGCAGATGTAAATGGATGGTTCCAGACCTTGAGCTGAGGTGGAGGTGCTGAGGGGGAATGAAATGGCTAATGAAGGCCAGACCCCCTCGCTCTCCGGACCTGTCTGCACTGGACCAAGCCTCCCCTGGTTACCTGCACATTATTAACAATTTAAAACAATGCCAAATTGAATTATTCCAGTCTGGTGTCTGGTGATGGAGTGGCAGAAATAGGAGCAATATGTTGAGGGTTTTTTGCCGAATGTCAGCAAGATAGGACGTCTCGCAGATAGTTGTGACAGGAAATGAGGTAATACAAAATGGATCTTTTTTGTGGTGCCTTTTTTCCTTCTACATCGTCTTTTCTCTTGGTGCTCTAGAAACATTTCTTAATGTTATCACAGTTGTAAAAAGTTCTGTTTTGTTGAAATCGTGATCTGCATTTTTTCAGGATTCTTTGATCAGTAGAAAGTTCAAGTGTTTGCCAGGGACCATTTTTTGGGTGGTCTTAAAAAGCCACTTAAAAAGCCACTTTTTTTCTGTCTGCTGCCAATAATATCACAGAATAGTCACTAGTGAAGGGTTTGGACTTTGTGTTTTCTGGTGGTACCATCGGCCAATCATCATTTGCATTTATTGTATTCATGTGATTCGCTCAAAAGCTTTCATGACCAGACCTTTCAGACTTAAGTGCCCATGAGCAAAGATGGGAGCAGGCAGGTCTTCTATGGCTCCTGTCCTATTGGATTTCCTTCCATCTGGACTTTTCTCCTGCTCTTCACTCTCTGTACCCATCTTGTGCTAATTTCCTCTTGTTTCCTCTTCCTCTGGTTGGCCCCAGAGTTGAGTCCTGCAGTATATTCTCTCTACTGCTAGTCCGTATATATATATATATTTTTTTTTACTATTTGGTCTGAGTTTTGTTGTGTGCTTTAATATGATCTTGTTTTCTTTTGTTATTTTTTTCCTATTTATATTGAAGTGCATAAGACTTTCCTTATGGCACTCTTTTTTATATAAATATATTGGCATATATTGAAAATTCACTGAAAGCCTATAACATTTTAAAAGTTGAAATGACAGAAGTTATTGTGCTCATTTAAATGGATGGAAAAAGAGATTATATAACAAAAGTATGAAAACCTTTTTTACCATGTACATAAGCTTATACACACACCCATGACTCATCTCTCATCATTCTGGTTGTTTAGAGCCCAGTGTCTAACCAGATCCAGGCTTCCCCCACATCATCTCTCATTGTTCTTCTTTCAGTGCTGCCATGTTCACCCCATGAATACACAGGCAAATTAAGTGATGTCCAACTGAAATTAATTTATCCGCTGTATATGACAAACAGCTACATACATCCTGAGTTGTAATCAGTTGGTGATCTATCATTACCCTGATAAAGTCATGCTGATATAATTTTAAAAGAATGATAAATGTAGCATGACATCTTCTGAAATAGATGTTAAAGATTTTTTTAACATTTGATTAATTTTATATTATTAAAAAAATGTAAAATATGGATTTATTTTTTAAAAAGACAATCTAATTAGTGCTGTATAATACTCTTCCTATGATTATTCTCTGTTGAAAACCACTGAAGTGCAGACTAGATGTGAGTCTCCATCTGGCAATCTACTTGTCTTCAAATAACCAGAGATGCAAGTTTCATTAAGACTGGAATCCCACTGACAAATCCTCAGCATTAGGAGCCAATTGCTGAGGAAGAGTCTGCTCCTCAAATGATAGTCTCTTTCTGACTCTGATTTCTGATGAAATAGGCGTTTGGGTGTGGAATACCAACTTTGCTCTCTTTTGGCAAATAATATCAAAGCAGCAGTATGCTTTCATTTAGTGATCCTTCTTGTTAATATATGCTAATAAAATGTCAGTTGATACAGTTAAAAAATCAGTTGATACAATTCAAAATGAAAGGCCCCTACAAATAAAAGGTGAGAAACAGTTTAAGGTGAGAATTGTTTTATAGAGATATTCAAAAAGTTTTTTTTTTCAGGAAGCATGTTCATTGATAGTTTATGCAAAAATTAAAATTGTTATCATTTACTCACTCTCATTATGTCCCAAACCTGTATGAGTTAATTTATTCTATTGAAATGTCTCTATATTTTGTATACTATATACCAGGTATCCTCAAATCTGGCCCACGGTATCCACTTTCCTGCACAGTTTAGCTCTAACCTTAATCAAACACACCTGAGCATACTAATCAATGTCTTCAGGATCATTAGAAAATCACAGTTAGGGGAGTTTGAGTAGGGTTGGAGCTAAACTCTGTAGCGCATTGGCCCTCCATGGCAAGATTTGAGGAACCCTGCTATATACTGTAGTAAAGGTCGATGATTAGACCTCAGCGTTCTTCAAAATACCCCCATTTCTGCTCTGCAGAACGTCATACATGTTTGGAACAACAATTGTGAGTTAATGATGACAGAATTCTCATTTTTCTGCAGCTCTGCAGTGCTACCTACCTGGTTAAACTGAATTGCAGATGGTTAGTGAGTAGCAGAGTGAGTAAGGGGCTCTTCACACAGAACACAATTTTGCATTTGACTATGTAAACATGCTCTAGACAGGCATGTTTGACCGTTGTGCTCGTCTTTTGCAGGATCTCGTGCATGACACAGGATTCTAAAAATGCTACGCTTAAGTTAAAAAACTTCAATGTCTCTAGACCTTGCATCTTTTTTTCCATTTCAAATGCATTCTGTGTGAATGGCCCCTAAGACATTTAGGATGAAAATGCTCCACGCAATGCACCCCAACTGTTTAGTGAATTCACCTTTTTCTGTGTTTCTGTATTGTTACAGTATTTCTGAATATATTTTCTCATTTAAAGTCTAAACTTTCCCCTAGAGATTCATCCACTGGTTTTACAGTTCGATGACAGAATTCTCATTTTTCTGCAGCTCTGCAGTGCTACCTACCTGGTTAAACTGAATTGCAGATGGTTAGTGAGTAGCAGAGTGAGTAAGGGGCTCTTCACACAGAACACAATTTTGCATTCGACTATGTAAACATGCTCTAGACAGGCATGTTTGACCGTTGTGCTCGTCTTTTGCAGGATCTCGTGCATGACACAGGATTCTAAAAATGCTACGCTTAAGTTAAAAAACTTCAATGTCTCTAGACCTTGCATCTTTTTTTCCATTTCAAATGCATTCTGTGTGAATGGCCCCTAAGACATTTAGGATGAAAATGCTCCACGCAATGCACCCCAACTGTTTAGTGAATTCACCTTTTTCTGTGTTTCTGTATTGTTACAGTATTTCTGAATATATTTTCTCATTTAAAGTCTAAACTTTCCCCTAGAGATTCATCCACTGGTTTTACAGTTGTACAGATTATTTCATCAACTTTTCTTCGATTCCTTTACTTGACAGTTTATGCATGCTTCTCCATGTGTTGTCTTCTTATGAAAGTCTTTGTGGTTTTCCAGAGGAATAATACTCAGCAGGACATCTCATATAACAGCAGAAATAATGTTATTTTTTAATTTAGTGAATCAATCAAAGTCTTCTTAAAAGTTCCCCGAAAGACTCCCTTGGGGGGGGGTTTACTTGCACCTTTTAGTTTTTTTTACTTGCACCAGATGGAATATCCTTTGGTTTTTGGCTAAAGTTTGTCCAACTGACTTCAATTCTCTCTATCTGTCTTTGTCACCATCCCTTTCACTTGCTTTTCCTCTCTCATTCCGTCTCTTGTGTGTATACTGTCTTCCTCATTATGTCAGCTAAAGGTTCTCTGGAATTCTGCAGCTTATTTCTCTAACCCTTGAGGGCTGTGCTATCAAGAGACCATCCATATGATTGACAGAAGAGAAAGCTGGAGGCAGCCAAAGCTGTAGACATCCCACTGGCACTTTCTCCAAAGCTGGCTAAGCAACAAGAGGAAGACTGGGCTGGAAGAAAAGAGAAATAATAAATGGCTATAAGTTTTACTGGAAACATAGATGGTTCTGGCTCGTAATCTGGTTCATCTTGCCGTGACTGTCACACCATTGGGTCAGGTGACAAAGACATAGTATATGAGAGAGCCCACAGATGTTTTCCATTCTGTCTGGGTAGACTTGTGAATAGTGCCGTGCGGCCATCAATGGATCACGTTTAAAGACAAACGGCTTGTATTGATCAATGTCCGAGTGTTTTATGTGATTAGTTTCCCAGTAGTGTTTTTATGGATATGTATCAATGCAGCAGTTCTGGGAACTAACAGCTTCTGCAGACACATTCCTATGTTTCCACGCAAATAGTGTCTGGTGCTGATAGCGTAACACATCGCCCATGACTTTTCTGTCGTGCTTGTATCCCATTTCCCAGCTACAAGATTTACCATAAATCAGGGAGATTAACTTTTGCATAAAGGCGAGGAAGTAACCCTTTGGAAAAGAAGTTACAAGCACATAGAAACACCTGTATGCTAAAGAAGTAGACCCAAGCAATTGATTTTTATTAGATTGTGGGTTTTCTTGGCCAAGTAAACGGATTATCTCCTCTATAATTCTCATATTTTGGGTATTACACCTCTTTTGAGGTCAGATTTGTGGTCTTGATGATGGCTTTTGGGGGGCCTTTTTTTAAGGAAAATTGCAATGTTGTGGCTTGTAGTCCATATCTGCTAGCTTTGAGGCCATCTGTGTGCTTTTTTGTTGTAAATAGTTTTTTTAAGCACATATGCACATTTAAAATGTGTAGCCCTTCTCTTTCAGCCGAGGGAGCTTTTTATGGGTACTTTTTTCAGTGCCTGATTAGAAATGTTAGAAAATCTCTTAAAGGTGTATTTCTTCTTAATCATGAAAATGTTTATGATTTTTTTCTTTTTTGTTATGTTATTGACATACATTTTCCCTTTGTTTGTTTCATTTGGCAAACTAATATCTTAGCCTGCTAGCTTAGCATAGCAATAAAACATTCTGGTGGCAAAAAGCTATTTTCTCCATTGATGTCCATTCAAAAGTTACCTACTAATTGTTTATGGAAGCTTCCTACAGTATAAATTGCAAATATCCCACCATATAAAAGTAGATATTTTAAATGTGAATGCTTATAGATAATATCTTAATATAAACTCTCATCAGTAAGCAGTTTAAGGGTCTAGAGTTCAGTATGGAGTAGCTGAGTAGCACCAGGTGCAGCATGGTGGCTTGAGTCCTGTATGTGATGAGCTTGGATGATGGACAGCTCTGTAGCATCACTGGTAGTCCTCAAACACTTTCTCTTGTCAGTGTTGTTTTCTGCAATCATCCCTTAGGCAGAAGACAATCATTGCTTTTAAACGGTTTAAGATGTTCCACGACTTACATCCAACTGGCTTGATTTGTTCATTACACTCTCCCTATTTCTATCAAGCTTAGGGAAAGACTGAGGAAAGCGTTTGGAAATTCTGATCACAAGGATTTGGATCAAACCCCGGGCCTCCCGTGATGTTTAATCTGTAATGACATTCTAAATTGTCCCACATTAACCGGGGCATCTCTGGTTCTTATCCGTCCCAAACGCTCCTCAGGCTGAGTTTTCTGAGTTGCTTTAGTGAAAATCTGTGTGAGTTTCATATGGGACCTTTGGAATACTGACAGGCTCTTGCGGTGCTGTTACCAATCACACGGTATGTGTCTTTCCCTCTTCACCTGAGATCGTGCTTGTGTCCAGATTCTGATAATGCAAGTGGAGCCTGTTCCACGCAAGTGGATGATTTCAGCATGTTGTCAGTCTGGCACCGGGAGATTGCTTTCTCCTGGCTGTCAGCGGAAAACAAATGACTTCTACAGTAGGTGGTAACCAGACGAGCACATTCCGAAATGCTCCTGTGAAATCTCAGAGTGACCCGATATGCCCAGAGATTGCGTTGTGTGAGTACACGGGTCATTAAATGGTAAAGCAATATCATGTTTGTGACGTGTTGCACGTCTGACCAAACATCACTCCGGGCCCCTGAAATTAGACCGTAGGTAAACGATGCATCGGCTTTGAAGTGGTTCGGGTCCTTTCAGGAATATGCTAATCTCTCCCTGTTGATCTTGATTGCATGGGATGTCCTGATATGATACCCATCAGCCTGCGTGCTGCACTGCTGTTTCAGCAACACATTAGCCTGCGCTGGGGAAGCAGCTTTGAAACTGTAGCTTGCCAAGCTACAAGCTACTCATAATTTAGAGTAGTTCAATTACAGCCAAGCTACTCTTGAAAAAGTAGTTGGCTACACTACAAGCTACTCATGAAAAATGCTATAAGCTACTAATAATTTAAAGTAGTTAAACTGCAGCCAAGCAACTCATTAGAAAATGAAGCTAGTAACAAAAAAGCTACGTAAATAAAAAAAATAGTTAAAGGGTCAGTATTACATACACACACACACTGCTGTTCAAAAATTTGGGGTCAGTAAGTTTTGTTTTGTTTCCAAGAAATTAGTACTTTAGGAAGGACGCATTAATAAATATATCAAATACAGTGGTATAGAAAATAATCAGATATAACACCAACATGACAGAAAAAAAATAAAATAAAGGATCACCCCTCTCGTAAAAATTACTTGTAAAAAAGATCATGTAAAATGTTTTTCCATAAATGATTCACTAGACATTCCAAGTATTACATATGAAATGAAGGACAATTTACAAAAGTTTGAATTCTTTCAAGATGGCTTAATGAAGCTGTGTACGCAATACTACTGTGGTGTATTGTTTGCTATACTGTTTTTCACATATTACGTATGTTATATTATATGTTACACTTCATTGTACTAATTTTGCCAGAAACGTAAACAAAATTTAGCTGTAACAAAAAATCTCTTATGAGGACTATTTCACAAAAATGCTCTTTAGAGCTGATGTCCATTGTTTCCAGCTAAGTACTTTCACCCTGGGGCTAATGTTAGCTCATTCCCTTTAGCTCCCAGGAGGGCCACCCCCCGGGCCTGGCTGTTGTCTTGCTAAGAAGGGCTAACCGCAGGAGAGACTACCTTTCAGCTGCATCAGAGGCTGTGTTCTGCTCTGGTGTTTGTTGTGCTAATGGGAAAGTTCCTTGTATTACAGTGTCCATGGCCAGCGCTCACCCTGGTTCATTGCCCAGTCTCCAGCTTGTCTACACCTGGTCTATACCGGGCCATCTGGGTCCCTGGAGCCTGAACAGAGTTATCACGTTACAGCTCGGCTTCCTGAGACAGGACGGTGGGGTAGGTGGTGGAGGATTTGGGGGTAGCATGGTTCCTTAGTGCACTCAGGTGTAGTTATTCAGGTGGAGTCTTGTTGATCCTTTTATATGGATCAAGTGACACCTAAGAAGGTGAAACAGCCATGTTCCTCTACCATTAATCTTCTCCCTCTCTCTTGCTAAACGGTTGTGACAGTAAAGGAAACACTTAGCCAAGACAAACCTCAGCATTTTGGCCAGGTTCAGCGCCCACCTCCAAACACAAGAGTTTATGGTTGGAATCATCAGCATGGGCTTTTCCTTCACATTATCCCTGTCATTAAAAAGCTGTATTGTCTCTGGCCCAGCTAGCTTCACATTTTCCATTCACATCCAAGTGCAGATGTAATTATGCTAATAATTCATGAAGGTCAACAGGCAATTGTTGGAACCCAGGAAGATCCAGCAACTCTCTAAAGACTCAGCCAGCTGTTTTTATTTAATTGCTTGAAGGGGACCTTACAATTAGATAGTGACAGAGTAATTATTACCTCATTATTTATTAGAGTTAAAACTTTCTTTTACTTGACGTCAATAGTGCCTTTTTTGTTGCTTTGGTTAGAAATGATCTGCCAAAAAAAAGAAGAAGCGGTATCTATCTATCTATCTATCTATCTATCTATCTATCTATCTATCTATCTATCTATCTATCTATCTATCTATCTATCTATCTATCTATCTATCTATCTGTCTATCTGTCTATCTGTCTGTCTGTCTGTCTGTTGCCGCTATTTGATGGTATTTTATGGGATACAGTACTTGGGATACATCTCAGTTTATTGCATTCTTCAAAAACATAATGACAGAAAATATGATGAGTAATTATAGTACAACATGACTATAGTAGTGGTTGGGTCCCCGCTCTGAATATGAAAATAAAATAAATCTCTCCTTGTGAGCATTCTTGGATAAAAGCAAGATTTTTTATCTGTGCTGAGAGAGTAATTTTTTTGCCTTTTATTTAATTTCTCTTTTACATATTTTAAGAATAGTCTTATATATGTAAAATAGTGAAGAATAGGGAAAATCAAGATCTTCATCTGTGTTTATATTATATTTGTGCAATAAGTGAAGAGTAAGAACATTCCACACAAACCAGACTGAAACCTACAACCATTATGTGCTTTCAGATGCATATTTATTGTGAATACTGTACCAGAGACTTTCCTGTGCCTTCTAGCTTGATTTTTCAGGTGTACTGCTTTCCTTTAAGGTCATAATTAACAAATGTTCCCAATAGAAGCTTCCTTTGTTGTTTGGCAACATTAGAGAGGTAATCTCCAAATTACACTGCAATTTGCCTAATATTTCATGATTAGCTAATGATGGATAGCTTGCAGATGTGGACTAACTGCAGTAAAACTGCATTTCATCTGTTTTGATATATTCAGCTGACCTGTGTCGCACTAGTTGAAATGTATCATAAGTAGGGCTGTCATTCGGAAAAAACAATGTCCAGATTAATTGAATGGATATACTGATTAACTAATCACATAAATCACAATATAATTGCTTATATAAATATTTGCTGAAAAAATGGCCCCAGTTTAATATAATTTAAATGCGTCATTGTGGCAGACGAGTACTTAATTGAAAATACATTACTAAAAGTGGCTTTAGGAGTGTGTGTGTGTGTGTGTGTGGTGACAGTGTTTGTCATGTTAAAAGTGATACTATTATACCATAAAATGTTACAGTAATGTGACACTTGTAAAATATATTTAGATGATCCTAATTTGGGGCCACACTTGACTCAGATGAAAGTGACAGGTCATGCCATAATGAGTAATGGTCATAATGTAATGAGCAGATGAAGTGAGCTGTCATAGATACATCACTAATTAGGGTAATTTGCATTTGCAGTCAATGTCATCATGAAAGGGGCATTAAACCACCTGCCCCTGCAGCTGCTGGTCTTTACCCCAGCAACGGTAGCATGCGGTGGTTTGTGTGTGTGTGTATGTGTGTGCGCACACTATGTCACACAAGACAGTTCATTGGCACTAACAGGTGTGTGTGTATATATCAGCAGCTCATTAAAGTGGCATGTTTTCTAACACCAGGCATATTTAACATTAAATTAACACCCAGTTAACGTAATAACACCTCTGTGTTCACACTTTGACGCTTGTCTATCTCTTTCTCCACGCTTTCACTCTCTAGCTGTGAGACTTGTGTATTTATTTCACACCACCACTAGAGCTCTGTTAAAATAAAACCTAGAGAGCGTAAGTGAATGTTTATGAACGCTCTACACAGAAAGCAACTTTAGCAGACGAAGTTTGACATTAGTATGTTGTTTATCTAACTGCGTTATACACTAATAAGCATAAAATTAAATAGAACATGCAAATATCAGGTAAAGTAATATGTTTTTAATTATGCATGTCACACAAGACAGTTCATTGGCACTAACAGGTGTGTGTGTATATCAGCAGCTCATTAAAGTGGCATGTTTTCTAACACCAGGCATATTTAACATTAAATTAACACCCAGTTAACGTAATAACACCTCTGTGTTCACACTTTGACGCTTGTCTATCTCTTTCTCCACGCTTTCACTCTCTAGCTGTGAGACTTGTGTATTTATTTCACACCACCACTAGAGCTCTGTTAAAATAAAACCTAGAGAGCGTAAGTGAATGTTTATGAACGCTCTACACAGAAAGCAACTTTAGCAGACGAAGTTTGACATTAGTATGTTGTTTATCTAACTGCGTTATACACTAATAAGCATAAAATTAAATAGAACATGCAAATATCAGGTAAAGTAATATGTTTTTAATTATGCATAATTATTTTTAAAAGTATGCTGAACTTTTTTTTTTAATTATACTGGTTATTGCTATGTTTTGTATTATATGAAATGTACGTTTATTTATATAGATGTAATTAATTTAGTTGAAAATATATTTTTTTTGTTTTTGTTGAAAAAACAAATCCTCTCACTATGCATTCTGGGATTTCCTTCCCCAAGTAAGCCTATACTTTTTGGAAAAGGCATTGTGGAGAGACCAGTGAGGCTGTAAAAGAGCAGAATATATTTTTATTTGTGTAATATTTCTGAATGATCATCCCCGGATGGAAGCACACCTTTCTGTTTTTGGCATTCATGGAACTAGGTAGAGCGAGATGTCCACAAAAAGTGTGCACTGTTTTAGTGTTTACTTGAAATTATGCTATCAGTCATACCAAATGGCTGTTTAAAGCAAGTCAGTCAGTTTACACAGCAGCCATCATTGAAAAACTAATCACATTGTTTTTACAGCAAGTCATTTCACTTTGCAGCAATATTGGTAATTGACAGATATTTTGTACCCTTGTGAAAAAAAAGAAGTGCACTTAATCGTATTGCTTTAAAAATACTCTTAATCTTACAAGTGCATTTTTTAAAACCTCCTGATAATTTTATATTAATTAAAGGCCACTTAAAGAGAGTGCACTTTTTTGACTGTCTCTTAGCACACTTTAAAGTAAATTTTAGATCATTATGTTTTAATAATCTTTTGCTGTATTTTAAAGAAGTACACTTATTTTTGTTGACTGTATGTTAGTCCAAATAAGTGTACTTCTTTAAAGTACAGCAAAAGTTATTAAAACATAAAGTTGAAAAGTAAAACTGTTGGCTAAACTTTTACAGTAATGTGTCAAATTATTGACATACATTATAAAATCTGACTAAATTGCTATCATATATTTACATCGGGCAGTTCAGACCTGCTCCTGGAGGGTACAGTTTAGGTCCAACCCTAATTAAACAGACCTAAACCAGCTGATCAAAGTCTTTAGCTAAAATCACATAAATCTGCATAGACTAGTCAAGCTTATATGCTCTAGACAGAGTAAGACTAGATCAGGTCATGTCTTTAACAGTAAGGTGATTGTAAATGTCTACCCGTGTGTTGGGATTTCTCCCATTCATTTTTCAATCATTAATTTAGTCTTTCTCCTTTTTATACCATCTCTGGCTAAGCATACGAACATAAAGAAGGGAGAGAAATAAACTAATTTTGTACATTCATGGAGCACCTTGCAGGCTTGCACCTCTTTTTGGACTCCTGTACTGCCCCAGACCATTGTTTATTGTGTTCTGTAGTAAAAGGATGAAAATATCCCTGGTCTGACTCAAAGGGGGCCATTGTAAGATGAGCATCACTAACTCTGAACCTGTCCACACTTGCCCATATTGTGCTGCTACACTATAATAAAATGTCCTTTGTACAGTAACAAGCCTGTAATCTTCATATATTAGAGGCAGCTTTACCTGCACGCTCCTGAACACACACAGAGCGCTAATAGCAACATGACTGTCTCTTTAATTTCACATTCTTGCTGTATGTTGTATAATTTTCACAAAAGTGAATTGAGACCAAAATACTGAACTGAAAAGGTTTTTTTTTTTTTTTTTTTTGAATGAGCATCTATCCATAGATACTATCAGATTACTATCCATAATGTAAATGTAAAACGTTTTGTCAGTTAACCTTAAAAACTCTACTTCATGTCTTAAAATCTCAATTAAATAGGGGATTATGTACATTTTGACCAAATAAGCGGTGTGAACAGGGCCCCTATGCAAGGCAGACTGGTCTTATATCATCCTGAAGAGGTTTATTTTGCAATAATGATTGGCTCACTGTACATTATCTTGCTTATTACATGGCTACCAGTTCAATAAACTGCTCCATTACAAAAAAATTTAATTTTCAGACTAATATTTTATTTCATGATATGTATTTTTTGAAATGTAAAAATATCATTGCAACTGCAAAACAATACAATAAATACCCCTCAGAACACCTTAGCAACCATATAGGTTATATATGTTTTTTCTTACATATGGTATTACCATAGTAGCCTATTTATTTTAAATATGCTGTATGAATTTAAATACAATTATACATGTATATGTTTTAAAGTACCTTGGTATAGCCATATATTACATTCTCTGTACCATGATAACGCAACAGTCTGAAATGTGCCTCTCTTTGACTTTCTGTTCTGGCTTTGTATCAACAGGGGCAGAGATTCCTTCAGACCCAAACGTGGTGGCCGCCTCCAGTTGGAACATGTCCAGTGGCGCTGAAAGAGGTGAGTTTTAGCCCAGCTCTGCTAGGCCACTCAGGGATGCCATTAGGACTACAGTAATGTGACAGATCGGCAGCGATTGCTGGATGTTTTGTCTGGAGATGAATGTTAGTTTTGATTGCCAAAGCAGACAGCGTTTCTAGCAGGAACATGTGAGCTCTAGGATGGCAGCATTTTGAAAGAGGCTTGTTATGTGTCTTAAGTCATCCTAATTCCTCAGTCTGGGACAGTGCGTGGTAATTTGGGGTTTTCCATGGTCATAGTAAACCTAGATCTGTTGTGTCTGTGCTATCATTTTAAATGCAAGTTGGAACAAAAGTCAGGAGAATTCCAGCAAGAATGTATTTTCCATAAGATTTCACAGTGCTGTCGTACAATAACACCATTTAATTTCACTCTCTCATTCTTTTTTCTCTCTCTGTCATGAATGCAATGCACAAATACCTACAAATACATAATATAAGCACTCCGCTCCATTCTTTCCATTCCAAGCCCCTTTACTAGCATTCTTTCATATCTGTCATATAATTTAAGTGTTCTTCCTGTCTTGAACAAAACTCAGTAGTAATTAAACTAATAAGAGAATTGGTGTCATTATGTCCGCTATGTGATTTCTCCAAATTGTCCTAATTGCTTTGGGATTAATATTTAAATCTCAGTCAGATTTGTTGCCTGGCGTTTGAATACAGCTGTCAACACACAAACTTTCTTCTGACTTTGAGGCTTTTCCTTTTGACCAGCAGTTGACTTATGCTTTAAGTCAGAAAACAGAAAAGGTTTAAAGAAACAAAAGATCTCACAGTAATTTCTTTCTGCATGCTTGATATATATCTTTTTTTGTATATGGGAAAGTAAGCTAGAAAGTAAACTCTTTTAAACTTACTTGACACACTCACTAGTTTGTTTGATTTCTGCTAACAATTTAGTGTGTATGCATGTACCAAATGAGAATTTCGTAATTATTCTCATGTTTTTTTTTCTGTAAGCCGTTATCATTTTCATCACATCTCCAATTATAGATTTTTTTTTTTTTATTGCAAATGTTTGAAGTAAAATACCATTTTATGTATCTCAAATACACTCAATAAAATCATATTTTTACAATCATATTCTAGGTATATTTACCTTGATTTTTCTTAGTTTTCTTCAAATATAATATGTCTCATATTTTATCTCAAACATGCTGTTCATGACTTCTCTTTTATTAGAAACTTAGTACTGAGGGATGGTCTTTTTCACACAATTAGCACTTAAATCAGTTTTGATAATTTTTTATTTAAAGCCCACCGTATAATATTTAATGCATGGATTTCTACACTTCTACAAAAAAATGATGCTTAATAGCACTAAAAGTGGTTCATTGGCTCGTAATCATAGGGGAACCACTTTAAGTGCTATATCTTTAAATATAAAAATATCCATATCTCACTTATCTTTAAAAGACGCTATGCAAGCACCTTTGTCAAATTGTGCTATATAGAACCATAAGAGGAACCCCGTTCTTCTCCTTAGATTTTAGATATGTTACTCCTCTCTCGTATTTTTGCTGTGAATGGGAATTTACTACAATGGCAAAAGCTGTTTTGAATCACTTTTATGCTTATCTGAGGTAAAAAAGTCTTGTGTGGGGCCCCTGGACTATTTCCTTATAGGGGGGCCTTGGAGGCAAAAAGGTTGAGAACCACATTATCTTCAGGAAATACACTGTATTTTAATGACGTTTTGTAATCCTTTACCCAACTAAACTAAGAGAGAGTTAAGAGAGAGAACCTTTAAAGAACTATACATGGGCGTAAAAGGGATAGTTCACCCAAAAATGAAAATTCTGTCATTAATTACTCACCCTCATACGTTGTTTTCGTTCAAATCAAAACGTAAAAAATGTAGAAAACGTATCCGTGTGACGCAGCTGACACAGAACAACATACGCTGTTTATGTTCAGTGGATATTCTGCAAAATGGCACCCGGGTGACGCGGAGGAGACAAATTGTTGAATAAAGTCGTTATTTTTTGTTTTCTTTGCATACAAAAATTATTCTTGTAGTTTCGTAAAATTACGGTTGAACCGCTGATGTCACATGGATTATTTTAGCGATATCCTTGCTACGTTTCTGGACCTTGATCGTGGTAATTGCATTGCTGTCTATGGAGGGTCAGAGAGCTCTCGGAATTCATCAAAAATATATTAATTTGTGTTCCAAAGATGAACGAAGGTCTTACGGGTTTAGAACGACATGAGGGTGAGTAATTAACGACAGAATTTTCATTTTTGGGTGAACTAACCCTTTAATGGGTTCTTTGTATGACCCCAAATAACCACTGAAGAACCATTTTTTTGTGTGTGTAAGATCCATAAATTATCGACTTATTCAAAACTGCTAGTACAATTCTAAAAATGCCAATTCTAAAAATGTCCACTTTCAGGTTGAGGTACATTTATTTTATTTATTTATTTATTTATTTTTTGGTGAAATCATAAATATTTTATAAAGTAAATTAAAAAATAACTTTTATAAATTCATTATTATTTCAAAACACATGAAAACATTTTCTTAGAGTTTCAACAAACGGTTCACCAAACTGCTCCATTTAAAAAAAATGTATTCTTCTGACTAATATTTATGTTTTACAGAGGCTTTACAGTATTAATTTAGATGTAATAGTTTTTAAGACATTCCTTTTTTTGAAAGGTAAAAATATCATAGCAACTGAAGAACAACATGACAAATACCACACAGAACACCATAGCAACCACATAGCTACACCTTGGCAACCACCATGGCGTCTAGTTATCTACTGCTTTGAATAAGTATCTACTACATTTTAAGTGATAGAAAATTTTACATTTTGTTGCATTAATTTAATGCAGATTCAACATCCAAGAAAGAATATGTACATTCCTTCCTATTTGTCTCAGTGGCTCCTTTGAAAGTGATGTAGCAGAAATGGTATGATAGACTTGGACATCCATTTCCCTCACACTCCCCTCCAATAACTATCAGCACAGTAAACAAAGAGCCTACTGTTCACACACATCCACACTGCCAACAAAAGATGCCATTGTCTTGATCCCGCTAATCTTAAATGGTCAAATTACTTCTTTAAATCATCTGCCGAACATTGATAAATAAACAACATACATTACATGTATGTGTGGGTTTGTTTGTGGTTGATTTCTTCTGGCTGAAGTTCATAACCAGTCACTGCATCCTTACATCATTAGAAGGAATGCCCCAAAGATTAGACTTGTCAGTCAGAAGCATTATGGGTCAGAACTGATCACCCTGTGGTTGTATTCTTCATTCGGTTCCATTTTTTTGGAGAGACATATTTGTATATTTTTGCACTGTAAGACAGCTGATGGAGGAAATTAAGATGGTGGGATAAAGAAAGATCCGTCAGGGGAAGGAAGGTATATTTTCCTCCAGCTGTCCTCAGACCAGACATGTCTGGAACGAGAGCAAGAAGGCGGTAGAAAGAGCGGAGGGAAAAGAAAAGGAAGGAGGTGTGAATGGACAAGAGGAAGGATGAAAGGAAGGGAAAAGGGAGTGGAGTAATATTGGATGGTGTGTATATTAGTCATTTGTCACCCAGACCTCAGGTATCTCACTGTGGTTTCATATGTTGCAAGTGGGACATTAAGAAATGACTGAGGCCCCAAAAATCTGCATGATTAATATATTTTGTGGTGTGAATTTGCAGTGACTTGCTTTTCAACACTCTTTAATGCAGGTGTTATTAAAGGTAATTTGTGTGAAATATATTGATATTATACAGAAAAAAATGTTGTTTGCAAAATTGTCTCTAATATTATTATTGTTGTGCATAATCATGTAAAATGAAATCATTATTACATTAAAATGTTCTAAATTATTGTAAAAACAAATTTTACTTTTTTAAATTATTATTGTAAAAATACAAATTTGCTGAAAAAATTAGGGTCAGTTAATTAACAAAATTAACAATTAACAGTTAAAAAACAGTTAATCTCATGATCATGAACCAGTTTTTTTAGAAAGCAGAATAGTGTGTGTGTGTGTGTGTGTGTGTGTGTGTGTGTGTGTCTGTGTGTCTGTGTGTAACAGAATATATTATTTAACAGAATATAATTTTTAATAACAACATTTTGGGCCGGTTTTGTTATTTTTGTCTGAAATTTTCCTTGGACACGTCTTAGACTCCAGTTTGAAAACCCTGGACTAATGTATTTCAGATTAAGTATAGAGTCAATATATATATTGACTCTATACTCTATACATATATATGTATATATATATATATATACTTTTTTTTTTTTTTTTTAAGACAGATGCTGCTTTACATTTTAACACTAAAGTAAAGTTTCAGAAACAGCAGTACAATATAAAAACAATTCACTATGGATATTAATTGACTAAGTATAACATTAAATATAACTATAACTTTCTTGAAATATTTGTCTATTATCATTTTAAGTCATTTTCTCTAATGAAAAAATTTTGTATTTTTACGTTTTGAACCCCATTTTTGCACTGCATTATTTATTTATATGTTTTTAGTAATTTATTTATTTTGTTGTAGTAATTACAGTCACTGCACAATGGCCTAGCCTATTAGACTCTTTTTAATCATGAGTATTGACAGAATGTTGGACTGTATGTATGATATGCTCATAGTAAATCCGCGCTGAGTGAGAGGAAAAGTTTACTTTCACTCTTTGCTTCTTGGCTGCACCAGTAGGGCTTGTCAGGATGCCATCAAGAGCCTGTCAGAGCATGTCTGCCAAACCGATCATATGACTCCACAGGAAGTCCCAGGGAACTCTACAGAAGTTTAAATTATTTGTATGTAACAACTTTGACTGTCTGGTTTTTGCCAAGATGATCTCATTAGTATTCATAGAAATTTGTACACTTAGTGTACACTTTTTATTTAAATTTTTTCACAATTTTTCAGTCCAGTCTTTGGTTTGGATGTTGGTCTTTTGGACTGTATGTTTCAGTGTCTATTCAAGCGTACATAAATGGATTTGTGCTAAAACCACACGTTACTAATACTGATAAGATAACATTGTTTTCACAAGCACACACACATACCATTGTATATCCACTCTAACCCCAATTCTGGTTGAGGTCCTTCACCACAAATTGTTTCAGCATACCATCTGTGTAACTTTCCCATAGATGCTACCTCATATGTTCCCCTCTATGGCCTTAGTCAGACTAGAATGGGTCAGATCTGCTGAGCTCACTGCAAGCGCTTTTATTTCCCTCCCACCACTCATGAAATATTGGGGGTTGTCATGTTTTTGCTGGCCCCTTAATCAAAGTTAGCTGTAGGCCTGGCAAGACAGATTTTCTGGAGACAGAAGTTTCCAGAAGCTTCAAGAGGTTTTGCCGTCCCCTCTGGCGATATCCACCCCGATGAGACAAACTAATGATTTACCACCTAGTGGCGACCGCTAAATATCATGTAAAGAATTCCTAACTGGCAGCTTAGAGGTTTGTTGCACATCGTATGCTCATATACAGTGCCTTGCGAAAGTATTCATCCCCAATTCATCTTTTTCACATTTTGTTATGTTGCTGCCTTATGTTAAACTGATTTAAATTACATTTTTTCCACATCAATCTATACTCCATACACCATACTGACAAAGCAAAAACAGAATTGTCACAACTTCGTAAATTTATTAAAAATAAAAAAACTGAAATAAGTACATTGCAAGTATTCATACCCTTAACTAAATATTTCGCTGAAGCACCTTTACAGTCTCAAGTCTTTTTTTGTTTAATGCGACAAGCTTTGATCATCATCATTTGGCAATTATCTGCCATTCTTCTCCTCACCTCTTCACCTCTCAAGCTCTGTCAGGTTGAATGGGAGCAAATGCACATTTTCAAGTTTCTCCAGAATTATTTGATTGGGTTCAAGCTCATGCTCTGGCTGGGCCACTCAAGGATATTCACAGAGTTGTCTATAAGCCACTCTTGCTGTGTGCTTAGGTTCATTGTCCTGTTGGAAGGTGAACCTTCTGCCCAGTCTGAGGTTCTGAATGCTCTGGACTGGGTTTTCATTAAGGCTAACTCAATATTTTGGTGCATTGAGC